>NC_091984.1:162724025-162804683 GCF_044704955.1 Pristiophorus japonicus
GAGGTCGGGGCGAAGGAGCGGCGAGGTCGGGGCGAAGGAGCGGCGAGGTCGGGCGAAGGACCGGCGAGGTCGGGGCGAAGGAGCGGGGAGGTCGGGGCGAGGTCGGGGCGAGGTCGGGGCGAAGGAGCGGCGAGGTCGGGGCGAAGGTGCGGCGAGGTCGGGGCGAAGGAGCGGGGAGGTCGGGGCGAGGTCGGGGCGAGGTCGGGGCGAAGGAGCGGCGAGGTCGGGGCGAAGGAGCGGCGAGGTCGGGGCGAGGTCGGGGCGAGGTCGGGGCGAAGGAGCGGGGAGGTCGGGGCGAAGGAGCGGGGAGGTCGGGGCGATGGTGCGGCGAGGTCGGGGCGAAGGAGCGGCGAGGTCGGGGCGAGGTCGGGGCGAAGGTGCGGCGAGGTCGGGGCGAAGGAGCGGCGAGGTCGGGGCGAGGTCGGGGCGAAGATGCGGCGAGATCGGGACGAAGGAGCGGCGAGGTCGGGGCGAGGTCGGGGCGAAGGAGCGGGGAGGTCGGGCGAAGGAGCGGGGAGGTCGGGGCGAGGTCGGGGCGAGGTCGGGGCGAAGGAGCGGCGAGGTCGGGGCGAGGTCGGGGCGAGGTCAGGGCGAGGTCGGGGCGAAGGAGCGGCGAGGTCGGGGCGAAGGTGCGGCGAGGTCGGGGCGAAGGAGCGGCGAGGTCGGGGCGAGGTCGGGGCGAGGTCGGGGCGAAGGAGCGGCGAGGTCGGGGCGAGGTCGGGGCGAAGATGCGGCGAGATCGGGACGAAGGAGCGGCGAGGTCGGGGCGAGGTCGGGGCGAAGGAGCGGCGAGGTCGGGGCGAGGTCGGGGCAAAGGTGGGGCGAGGTCGGGGCGAAGGAGCGGCGAGGTCGGGGCGAGGTCGGGGCGAAGGTGCGGCGAGGTCGGGACGAAGGAGCAGGGAGGTCGGGGCGAAGGAGCGGCGAGGTCGGGGCGCGATCGGGGCGAAGGAGCGGCGAGGTCGGGGCGAAGGAGCGGCGAGGTCGGGGCGAGATCGGGGCGAAGGAGCGGCGAGGTCGGGGCGAAGGAGCGGGGAGGTCGGGCAAAGGAGCGGCGAGGTCGGGGCGAAGATGCGGCGAGGTCGGGGCGAAGGAGCGGCGAGGTCGGGGCGAGGTCGGGGCGAAGGAGCGGCGAGGTCGGGGCGAAGGAGCGGCGAGGTCGGGGCGAAGGAGCGGCGAGGTCGGGCGAAGGAGCGGGGAGTTAGGGGCGAAGGAGCGGCGAGGTCGGGGCGAAGGAGCGGCGAGGTCGGGGCGAGGTCGGGGCGAAGGAGCGGCGAGGTCGGGGCGAAGGAGCGGCGAGGTCGGGCGAAGGAGCGGAGAGGTCGGGGCGAAGGAGCGGGGAGGTCGGGGCGAAGGAGCGGCGAGGTCGGGGCGAAGGAGCGGCGAGGTCGGGGCGAGGTCGGGGCGAAGGTGCGGCGAGGTCGGGGCGAAGGAGCGGCGAGGTCGGGGCGAGGTCGGGGCGAAGATGCGGCGAGATCGGGACGAAGGAGCGGCGAGGTCGGGGCGAGGTCGGGGCGAAGGAGCGGGGAGGTCGGGCGAAGGAGCGGGGAGGTCGGGGCGAGGTCGGGGCGAGGTCGGGGCGAAGGAGCGGCGAGGTCGGGGCGAGGTCGGGGCGAGGTCAGGGCGAGGTCGGGGCGAAGGAGCGGCGAGGTCGGGGCGAAGGTGCGGCGAGGTCGGGGCGAAGGAGCGGCGAGGTCGGGGCGAGGTCGGGGCGAGGTTGGGGCGAAGGAGCGGCGAGGTCGGGGCGAGGTCGGGGCGAAGATGCGGCGAGATCGGGACGAAGGAGCGGCGAGGTCGGGGCGAGGTCGGGGCGAAGGAGCGGCGAGGTCGGGGCGAGGTCGGGGCAAAGGTGGGGCGAGGTCGGGGCGAAGGAGCGGCGAGGTCGGGGCGAGGTCGGGGCGAAGGTGCGGCGAGGTCGGGACGAAGGAGCAGGGAGGTCGGGGCGAAGGAGCGGCGAGGTCGGGGCGCGATCGGGGCGAAGGAGCGGCGAGGTCGGGGCGAAGGAGCGGCGAGGTCGGGGCGAGATCGGGGCGAAGGAGCGGCGAGGTCGGGGCGAAGGAGCGGGGAGGTCGGGCAAAGGAGCGGCGAGGTCGGGGCGAAGATGCGGCGAGGTCGGGGCGAAGGAGCGGCGAGGTCGGGGCGAGGTCGGGGCGAAGGAGCGGCGAGGTCGGGGCGAAGGAGCGGCGAGGTCGGGGCGAAGGAGCGGCGAGGTCGGGCGAAGGAGCGGGGAGTTAGGGGCGAAGGAGCGGCGAGGTCGGGGCGAAGGAGCGGCGAGGTCGGGGCGAGGTCGGGGCGAAGGAGCGGCGAGGTCGGGGCGAAGGAGCGGCGAGGTCGGGCGAAGGAGCGGAGAGGTCGGGGCGAAGGAGCGGGGAGGTCGGGGCGAAGGAGCGGCGAGGTCGGGGCGAAGGAGCGGCGAGGTCGGGCGAAGGAGCGGAGAGGTCGGGGCGAAGGAGCGGGGAGGTCGGGGCGAAGGAGCGGCGAGGTCGGGGCGAAGGAGCGGCGAGGTCGGGGCGAAGATGCGGCGAGATAGGGACGAAGGAGCGGCGAGGTCGGGGCGAGGTCGGGGCGAAGGAGCGGCGAGGTCGGGGCGAAGATGCGGCGAGATAGGGACGAAGGAGCGGCGAGGTCGGGGCGAAGGTGCGGCGAGGTCAGGGCGAGGTCGGGGCGAGGTCGGGGCGAAGGAGCGGCGAGCTCGGGGCAAAGGTGCGGCGAGGTCGGGGCGAAGGAGCGGCAAGGTCGGGGCGAGGTCAGGGCGAAGGAGCGGCAAGGTCGGGGCGAAGGAGCGGCGAGGTCGGGGCGAAGGAGTGGGGAGGTCGGGCGAAGGAGCGGGGAGGTCGGGCGAAGGAGCGGCGAGGTCGGGGCGAAGGAGCGGGGAGGTCGGGGCGAGGTCGGGGCGAAGGTGCGGCGAGGTCGGGGCGAAGGAGCGGCGAGGTCGGGGCGAGGTCGGGGCGAAGGAGCGGCGAGGTTGGGGCGAAGGTGCGGCGAGGTCGGGGCGAGGTCGGTGCGAAGGAGCGGCGAGGTCGGGTGAAGGAGCGGCGAGGACGGGCGAAGGAGCGGCGAGGACGGGCGAAGGAGCGGGGAGGTCGGAGCGAAGGAGCTGCGAGGTCGGGGCGAAGGAGCGGGGAGATCGGGGCGAAGGAGCGGCGAGGTCGGGGCGAAGGAGCGGCGAGGTCGGGGCGAAAGTGCGGCAAGGTCGGGCGAAGGAGCGGCGAGGACGGGCGAAGGAGCGGGGAGGTCGGAGCGAAGGAGCTGCGAGGTCGGGGCGAGGTCGGGGCGAAGGAGCGGCGAGGTCGGGGCGAAGGTGCGGCGAGGTCGGGGCGAAGGTGCGGCGAGGTCGGGCGAAGGAGCGGGGAGGTCGGGCGAAGGAGCGGCGAGGTCGGGGCGAAGGTGCGGCGAGGTCGGGCGAAGGAGCGGGGAGATCGGGGCGAAGGAGCGGCGAGGTCGGGGCGAGATCAGGGCGAAGGAGCGGCGAGGTCGGGGCGAAGGAGCGGCGAGGTCGGGGCGAAGGAGCGGCGAGGTCGGGGCGAAGGAGCGGCGAGGTCGGGGCGAAGGAGCGGCGAGGTCGGGGCGAAGGAGCGGCGAGGTCGGGGCGAAGGAGCGGGGAGGCCGGGCGAAGGAGCGGGGAGGTCGGGGCGAAGGAGCGGGGAGGCCGGGCGAAGGTGCGGCGAGATCGGGGCGAAGGAGCGGCGAGGTCGGGGCGAAGGAGCGGCGAGGTCGGGGCGAAGGAGCGGGGAGGTCGGGGCGAAGGAGCGGCGAGATCGGGGCGAAGGAGCGGCGAGGTCGGGGCGAAGGAGCGGGGAGGCCGGGCGAAGGAGCGGCGAGATCGGGGCGAAGGAGCGGCGAGGTCGGGGCGAAGGAGCGGGGAGGCCGGGCGAAGGAGCGGCGAGATCGGGACGAAGGAGCGGGGAGGTCGGGGCGAAGGAGCGGGGAGGCCGGGCGAAGGAGCGGCGAGATCGGGGCGAAGGAGCGGCGAGGTCGGGGCGAAGGAGCGGGGAGGCCGGGCGAAGGAGCGGGGAGGTCGGGGCGAAGGAGCGGCGAGGTCGGGGCGAAGGAGCGGCGAGGTCGGGGCGAAGGAGCGGCGAGGTCGGGACGAAGGAGCGGGGAGGTCGGGGCGAAGGAGCGGCGAGGTCGGGGCGAAGGACCGGCGAGGTCGGGGCGAAAGAGCGGCGAGGTCGGGGCGAAGGAGCGGCGAGGTCGGGGCGAAGGAGCGGGGAGGTCGGGGCGAAGGAGCGGCGAGGTTGGGGCGAAGGTGCGGCGAGGTCGGGGCGAAGGAGCGGGGAGGTCGGGGCGAGGTCGGGGCGAGGTCGGGGCGAAGGAGCGGCGAGGTCGGGGCGAAGGAGCGGGGAGGTCGGGGCGAAGGAGCGGGGAGGTCGGGGCGAAGGTGCGGCGAGGTCGGGGCGAAGGAGCGGCGAGGTCGGGGCGAAGATGCGGCGAGATCGGGACGAAGGAGCGGCGAGGTCGGGGCGAAGATGCGGCGAGGTCGGGGCGAAGGAGCGGCGAGGTCGGGGCAAAGGTGCGGCGATGTCGGGGCGAGGTCGGGGCGAAGGTGCGGCGAGGTCGGGGCGAAGGAGCGGCGAGGTCGGGGCGAGGTCAGGGCGAAGGAGCAGCGAGGTCGGGGCGAAGGAGCGGGGAGTTCGGGGCGAAGGAGCGGCGAGGTCGGGGCGAAGGAGCGGCGAGGTCGAGGCGAAGGAGCGGGGAGTTAGGGGCGAAGGAGCGGGGAGTTCGGGGCGAAGGAGCGGGGAGTTAGGGGCGAAGGAGCGGGGAGTTCGTGGCGAAGGTGCGGCGAGGTCGGGGCGAAGGAGCGGCGAGGCCGGGGCGAGGTCGGGGCGAGGTCGGGGCGAAGGTGCGGCGAGGTCGGGCGAAGGAGCGGGGAGATCGGGGCGAAGGAGCGGCGAGATCGGGACGAAGGAGCGGCGAGGCCGGGGCGAGGTCGGGGCGAGGTCGGGGCGAAGGTGCGGCGAGGTCGGGCGAAGGAGCGGGGAGATCGGGGCGAAGGAGCGGCGAGGTCGGGGCGAGATCAGGGCGAAGGAGCGGCGAGGTCGGGGCGAAGGAGCGGCGAGGTCGGGGCGAAGGAGCGGCGAGGTCGGGGCGAAGGAGCGGCGAGGTCGGGGCGCGATCGGGGCGAAGGAGCGGCGAGGTCGGGGCGAAGGAGCGGGGAGGCCGGGCGAAGGAGCGGCGAGGTCGGGGCGAAGGAGCGGCGAGGTCGGGGCGAGGTCGGGGCGAGGTCGGGGCGAAGGAGCGGCGAGGTCGGGGCGAGGTCAGGGCGAAGGAGCGGCGAGGTCGGGGCGAGGTCAGGGCGAAGGAGCGGCGAGGTCGGGGCGAAGGAGCGGCGAGGTCGGGGCGAAGGAGCGGCGAGGTCGGGGCGATGTCGGGGCGAAGGTGCGGGGAGGTCGGGGCGAAGGAGCGGCGAGGACGAGGCGAAGGAGCGGTGAGGTCGGGGCGAAGGAGCGGCGAGGTCGGGGCGAAGGAGCGGGGAGGTCGGGGCGAAGGAGCGGGGAGGTCGGGGCGAAGGAGCGGCGAGGTCGGGGCGAAGGAGCGGGGAGGTCGGGGCGAAGGAGCGGGGAGGTCGGGGCGAAGGAGCGGTGAGGTCGGGGCGAGGTCGGGGCAAAGGAGCGGCGAGGTCGGGGCGAGGTCGGGGCGAAGGTGCGGCGAGGTCGGGGCGAGGTCGGGGCGAAGGAGCTGCGAGGTCGTGGCGAGGTCGGGCGAAGGTGCGGCGAGATCGGGGCGAAGGTGCGGCGAGGTCGGGGCGAGGTCGGGGCGAAGGAGCTGCGAGGTCGTGGCGAGGTCGGGGCGAAGGAGCGGCGAGGTCGGGGCGAGGTCGGGGCGAAGGAGCGGCGAGGTCGGGGCGAGGTCGGGGCGAAGGTGCGGCGAGGTCGGGGCGAAGGAGCGGCGAGGTCGGGGCGAGGTCGGGGCGAAGGAGCGGCGAGGTTGGGGCGAGGTCGGGGCGAGGTCGGGGCGAGGTCGGGGCGAAGGTGCGGCGAGGTCGGGGCGAGGTCAGGGCGAGGTCGGGGCGAAGGAGCGGCGAGGTCGGGGCGAAGGAGCGGCGAGGTCGGGGCGAGGTCGGGGCGAAGGAGCGGCGAGGTTGGGGCGAGGTCGGGGCGAAGGAGCGGCGAGGTCGGGGCGAGGTCGGGGCGAAGGAGCGGCGAGGTCGGGGCGAGGTCGGGGCGAAGGAGCGGCGAGGTCGGGGCAAAGGAGCGGCGAGGTCGGGGCGAGGTCGGGGCGAAGGAGCGGCGAGGTTGGGGCGAGGTCGGGGCGAAGGAGCGGCGAGGTCGGGGCGAGGTCGGGGCGAAGGAGCGGCGAGGTCGGGGCGAGGTCGGGGCGAAGGTGCGGCGAGGTCGGGGCGAAGGAGCGGCGAGGTCGGGGCGAAGGTGCGGCGAGGTCGGGGCGAGGTCGGGGCGAAGGAGCGGCGAGGTCGGGGCGAAGGTGCGGCGAGGTCGGGGCGAAGGAGCGGCGAGGTCGGGGTGAGGTCGGGGCGAAGGTGCGGCGAGGTCGGGGCGAGGTCGGGGCGAAGGTGCGGCGAGGTCGGGGCGAGGTCGGGGCGAAGGAGCGGCGAGGTCGGGGCGAGGTCGGGGCGAAGGAGCGGCGAGGTCGGGGCGATGTCGGGGCGAAGGAGCGGCGAGGTCGGGGCGAAGGAGCGGCGAGGTCGGGGCGAAGGAGCGGGGAGGTCGGGGCGAAGGAGCGGCGAGGTCGGGGCGAAGGAGCGGGGAGGTCGGGGCGAAGGAGCGGCGAGGTCGGGGCGAGGTCGGGGCGAGGTCGGGGCGAAGGAGCGGCGAGGTCGGGGCGAAGGTGCGGCGAGGTCGGGGCGAAGGAGCGGGGAGGTCGGGACGAAGGAGCGGCGAGGTCGGGGCGAGGTCGGGGCGAAGGTGCGGCGAGGTCGGGGCGAAGGAGCGGCGAGGACGGGGCGAGGTCGGGGCGAAGGAGCAGCGAGGTCGGGCGAAGGAGCGGCGAGGACGGGGCGAGGTCGGGGCGAAGGAGCAGCGAGGTCGGGGCGAAGGTGCGGCGAGGTCGGGGCGAAGGAGCGGGGAGGTCGGGGCGAGGTCGGGGCGAGGTCGGGGCGAAGGAGCGGCGAGGTCGGGGCGAAGGAGCGGGGAGGTCGGGGCGAAGGAGCGGGGAGGTCGGGGCGAAGGTGCGGCGAGGTCGGGGCGAAGGAGCGGCGAGGTCGGGGCGAAGATGCGGCGAGATCGGGACGAAGGAGCGGCGAGGTCGGGGCGAAGATGCGGCGAGGTCGGGGCGAAGGAGCGGCGAGGTCGGGGCAAAGGTGCGGCGATGTCGGGGCGAGGTCGGGGCGAAGGTGCGGCGAGGTCGGGGCGAAGGAGCGGCGAGGTCGGGGCGAGGTCAGGGCGAAGGAGCAGCGAGGTCGGGGCGAAGGAGCGGGGAGTTCGGGGCGAAGGAGCGGCGAGGTCGGGGCGAAGGAGCGGCGAGGTCGAGGCGAAGGAGCGGGGAGTTAGGGGCGAAGGAGCGGGGAGTTCGGGGCGAAGGAGCGGGGAGTTAGGGGCGAAGGAGCGGGGAGTTCGTGGCGAAGGTGCGGCGAGGTCGGGGCGAAGGAGCGGCGAGGCCGGGGCGAGGTCGGGGCGAGGTCGGGGCGAAGGTGCGGCGAGGTCGGGCGAAGGAGCGGGGAGATCGGGGCGAAGGAGCGGCGAGATCGGGACGAAGGAGCGGCGAGGCCGGGGCGAGGTCGGGGCGAGGTCGGGGCGAAGGTGCGGCGAGGTCGGGCGAAGGAGCGGGGAGATCGGGGCGAAGGAGCGGCGAGGTCGGGGCGAGATCAGGGCGAAGGAGCGGCGAGGTCGGGGCGAAGGAGCGGCGAGGTCGGGGCGAAGGAGCGGCGAGGTCGGGGCGAAGGAGCGGCGAGGTCGGGGCGCGATCGGGGCGAAGGAGCGGCGAGGTCGGGGCGAAGGAGCGGGGAGGCCGGGCGAAGGAGCGGCGAGGTCGGGGCGAAGGAGCGGCGAGGTCGGGGCGAGGTCGGGGCGAGGTCGGGGCGAAGGAGCGGCGAGGTCGGGGCGAGGTCAGGGCGAAGGAGCGGCGAGGTCGGGGCGAGGTCAGGGCGAAGGAGCGGCGAGGTCGGGGCGAAGGAGCGGCGAGGTCGGGGCGAAGGAGCGGCGAGGTCGGGGCGATGTCGGGGCGAAGGTGCGGGGAGGTCGGGGCGAAGGAGCGGCGAGGACGAGGCGAAGGAGCGGTGAGGTCGGGGCGAGGTCGGGGCGAAGGAGCGGGGAGGTCGGGGCGAAGGAGCGGGGAGGTCGGGGCGAAGGAGCGGTGAGGTCGGGGCGAGGTCGGGGCAAAGGAGCGGCGAGGTCGGGGCGAGGTCGGGGCGAAGGTGCGGCGAGGTCGGGGCGAGGTCGGGGCGAAGGAGCTGCGAGGTCGTGGCGAGGTCGGGCGAAGGTGCGGCGAGATCGGGGCGAAGGTGCGGCGAGGTCGGGGCGAGGTCGGGGCGAAGGAGCTGCGAGGTCGTGGCGAGGTCGGGGCGAAGGAGCGGCGAGGTCGGGGCGAGGTCGGGGCGAAGGAGCGGCGAGGTCGGGGCGAGGTCGGGGCGAAGGTGCGGCGAGGTCGGGGCGAAGGAGCGGCGAGGTCGGGGCGAGGTCGGGGCGAAGGAGCGGCGAGGTTGGGGCGAGGTCGGGGCGAGGTCGGGGCGAGGTCGGGGCGAAGGTGCGGCGAGGTCGGGGCGAGGTCAGGGCGAGGTCGGGGCGAAGGAGCGGCGAGGTCGGGGCGAAGGAGCGGCGAGGTCGGGGCGAGGTCGGGGCGAAGGAGCGGCGAGGTTGGGGCGAGGTCGGGGCGAAGGAGCGGCGAGGTCGGGGCGAGGTCGGGGCGAAGGAGCGGCGAGGTCGGGGCGAGGTCGGGGCGAAGGAGCGGCGAGGTCGGGGCAAAGGAGCGGCGAGGTCGGGGCGAGGTCGGGGCGAAGGAGCGGCGAGGTTGGGGCGAGGTCGGGGCGAAGGAGCGGCGAGGTCGGGGCGAGGTCGGGGCGAAGGAGCGGCGAGGTCGGGGCGAGGTCGGGGCGAAGGTGCGGCGAGGTCGGGGCGAAGGAGCGGCGAGGTCGGGGCGAAGGTGCGGCGAGGTCGGGGCGAGGTCGGGGCGAAGGAGCGGCGAGGTCGGGGCGAAGGTGCGGCGAGGTCGGGGCGAAGGAGCGGCGAGGTCGGGGTGAGGTCGGGGCGAAGGTGCGGCGAGGTCGGGGCGAGGTCGGGGCGAAGGTGCGGCGAGGTCGGGGCGAGGTCGGGGCGAAGGAGCGGCGAGGTCGGGGCGAGGTCGGGGCGAAGGAGCGGCGAGGTCGGGGCGATGTCGGGGCGAAGGAGCGGCGAGGTCGGGGCGAAGGAGCGGCGAGGTCGGGGCGAAGGAGCGGGGAGGTCGGGGCGAAGGAGCGGCGAGGTCGGGGCGAAGGAGCGGGGAGGTCGGGGCGAAGGAGCGGCGAGGTCGGGGCGAGGTCGGGGCGAGGTCGGGGCGAAGGAGCGGCGAGGTCGGGGCGAAGGTGCGGCGAGGTCGGGGCGAAGGAGCGGGGAGGTCGGGACGAAGGAGCGGCGAGGTCGGGGCGAGGTCGGGGCGAAGGAGCAGCGAGGTCGGGCGAAGGAGCGGCGAGGACGGGGCGAGGTCGGGGCGAAGGAGCGGCGAGGTCGGGGCGAAGGAGCGGCGAGGACGGGGCGAGGTCGGGGCGAAGGAGCAGCGAGGTCGGGCGAAGGAGCGGCGAGGACGGGGCGAGGTCGGGGCGAAGGAGCAGCGAGGTCGGGCGAAGGAGCGGCGAGGACGGGGCGAGGTCGGGGCGAAGGAGCGGCGAGGTCGGGGCGAAGGAGCAGCGAGGTCGGGACGAAGGAGCGGCGAGGTCGGGGCGAAGGAGCAGCGAGGTTGGGGCGAGGTCGGGGTGAAGGAGCGGCGAGGTCGGGGCGAAGGAGCAGCGAGGTCGGGACGAAGGAGCGGCGAGGTCGGGGCGAGGTCGGGGCGAAGGTGCGGCGAGGTCGGGGCGAAGGAGCGGCGAGGTTGGGGCGAGGTCGGGGCGAAGGAGCGGCGAGGTCGGGGCGATGTCGGGGCGAAGGAGCGGCGAGGACGGGCGAAGGAGCGGGGAGGTCGGGCGAAGGAGCGGCGAGGTCGGGGCGAAGGAGCGGCGAGGTCGGGGCGAAGGTGCGGCGAGGTCGGGACGAAGGAGCGGCGAGGTCGGGGCGAAGGAGCGGCGAGGTCGGGGCGAAGGAGCGGCGAGGACGGGCGAAGGAGCAGCGAGGTCGGGGTGAGGTCGGGGCGAAGGTGCGGCGAGGTCGGGGCGAGGTCGGGGCGAAGGAGCGGCAAGGTCGGGGCGAAGGTGCGGCGAGGTCGGGGCGAATGAGCGGCGAGGTCGGGGCGAGGTCGGGGCGAAGGTGCGGCGAGGTCGGGACGAAGGAGCGGCGAGGTCGGGGTGAGGTCGGGGCGAAGGTGCGGCGAGGTCGAGGCGAGGTCGGGGCGAAGGAGCGGCGAGGTCGGGGCGAAGGAGCGGCGAGGTCGGGGCGAGGTCGGGGCGAAGGAGCGGCGAGGTCGGGGCGATGTCGGGGCGAAGGAGCGGCGAGGACGGGCGAAGGAGCGGGGAGGTCGGGGCGAGGTCGGGGCGAGGTCGGGGCGAAGATGCGGCGAGGTCGGAGCGAGGTCGGGGCGAAGGTGCGGCGAGGTCGGGGCGAAGGAGCGGCGAGGTCGGGGCGAAGGTGCGGCGAGGTCGGCTTGGGTAACCCTTGCCACTGGACCAAGACCGAGCTCTGTCAAGCCCGTGTGGTGGCTGGTGTGCAACTGTCACCCCACATTAAAAAAAATCCAAGCACAGGCATCTTCCACCCTTCAGGATGTAGTTCGGGATCTGAAATATTAGGTCCTTTATTGAAACCACTGTGAACTCATCCCTTTTTGGTCTCAAAGCAAGTCATCCTCGATACGAGGGACTGCCTATGATGATAATGTCTTAGCGGCCTCCCCACTCAGCCCCGGATGAAAATGCTTTGACGTAATGGGACTTTGATTTCCATAAATTCACGAATGTCCCGCCTACTTCCAGGAGGAACCTCAGCCACCAAACTGCAGCGAGCAGTTAAAATGGTGGCCAGCGTGATTCCCGGGGCTGAAATGGGCCTGTAAGTCAAAGTATTACAATGTATTACAGCACAGAAACAGGCCATTCGGCCCAACAGATACATGCTGATGTTTACGCTCCACGTGAGCATCCGAATTGTTCTTTTGACTTATTGCCTATTCCTTTTGAAGTTAGAGATGTAACAGATTTTAATCAGGTGCAGAGGCAGAGAAAAGGGGGAGGGGAGGACAGAACAAAAGGGACAGTCTGTGATAGGGTGGAGGGCAGGAGAGATTTAATGGGAATGATAATGGGAATGGCAGAATCATCAACAGCTGCCGTCTGAAAAACTAGAGACAGTGGTTACGGTCTGAAATTGTTGAACTCGATGTTGAGTCCAGAAGGCTGTAAAGTGCCTAATGAAAGATGAGGTGCTGTTCCTCGAGCTTGCGTTGAGCTTCGTTGGAACAGTATAGGAGACCGAGGACGGAGAGGTCGGAGTGGGAGTGGAGCGGGGAATTAAAGTGACAGGCGACCGGAAGCTCAGGGTCACACTTACAGACTGAACGGAGGTGCTCCGCAAAGCGGTCACCCAATCTACGCTTGGTCTCCCCAATGTGGAGGAGATCACATCATGAGCAGCGAATACAGTATACTGAATTGAAAGCAGTACAAGTAAATCCCTGTTTCACCTGGAAGGAGTATTTGGGGCCCTGGGTAGTGGGAAGGGAGGAGATGAAAGGGCAGGTGTTGCATCTCCTGCGCTTGCACGGGAAGGTGCCGTAGGAAGGGGAGGGGGTGCTGGGGGTGACTGCGGAATGGACCAGGGTGTCGCGGTGGGAGCGATCCCTTCGGAATGCTGTGAGGAGAGGGGAGGGGAAGATGTGATTGGTAGTGGGATCACGCTGGAGGTGGTGGAAATGGCGGAGGATGATCCGTTGAACGTGGAGGCTGGTGGGGTGAAAGGTGAGGACAAGAGGAACCCTGTCATGGTTCTGAGAGGGAGAGGAAGAGGTGAGAGCAGAGGTGCGGGAAATAGAACGGACATGGCGGAGGGGAATCCTCGGTTGAGGAAAAGGGAAGACATATCGGAAGCACTCGTGTGAAAGGTGGCAGCGTCAGAACAGATGCGACGGAGACAGAGAAACTGGGAGAATGGAATAGAGTCCTTACAGGAAGCGGGGTGGGAGGAAGTGTAGTCCAGTTGGCTGTGGGAGTCAGTGGGCTTATAGTGGATATTTATCGATAGCGTAGAAATGGGGAAATTTTCTTCTGCCTTTGTTCTGTGTTCTTCTCCTCTCAGACAAGGACGTGATCTTTGGATCTCTCTTCCTTCAGGTCCTGGTCGAGAAATGTGTCTTGGTCAATGGGCCAAACGGGCGGTTTCGGCTGGATGCCCGTTATACGCAGCGCCTGACACACAGTTCCAATGCAGTCAATGGACATGAGCACAGGCGCTGCGTATAACGGGGCCAATCCGATCCCACTCGTTTGCTCCATCACCCGAGGCGGATTCCCAGGCTGCTGTCTCAGCTGCTCTTCCGTTGCAGTTAGCTCCATTTATGTCTCATTTGTTCATTACAAAGTTTTTCCAACTTCCTTGGAGCAGATATTTTTGTCCCAATTCTCACAGTTTCAACAATGGGACTCAGTTTAACTCAGACGTTTCCTCCTTGGTGGCCATCTCAAAGCTTCTTTTATGGTTTTGTCAGTGTAAATTATTGTTCCTCCAAAGTAATTTCTAAACACCTTTGTATCTCATTTTGTCTGGCATGCGAACAATGTGGCCTGCCCAGCGGAGCTGATCAAGTGTGGCCAGTGCTTCAATGCTGAGGATGCTGGCCTGGTCAAGGACGCTAACTCCTTGTGACGAGACTCACAAAGCAAGTGCTCTACTCAGAACTGCTTCACGGCAAACGAGCCAAAGGTGGGCAGAGGAAACGTTACAGGGACATCCTCAAAGCCTCCTTGAAAAAGTGCGACATTCCCACTGACACCTGGGAATCCCTAGCCAAAGACGGCCCTAAGTGGAGGAAGTGCATCCGAGAGGCGCTGAGCACTCGAGTCTCATCGCTGAGAGCATGCAGAAATCAAGCGCAGGCAGCGGAAAGAGCGTGCGGCAATCCTGTCCCACCCACCCCTTCCCTCAACAACTATCTGTCACACCTGTGACAGGGACTGTTCAGTCACCTAAGGCTCATTTTAAGAGTGAAAACAAGCCTTCCTCGATTCCGAGGGACTGCCTATGATGACGATGATGAGTATCTCATTAGGATTGCCAGTTTTGTGGGTTCTTGGCTGAGAGTTCAAAGGTATTACTCATTCTTTTGCAACATAAAAGAAAGTCATAACATTACGAATGATCAAAGTCACTCATTCTGGTAGTGCACAACTAGCTTCAAGTAATACAGGTGCAGTGTCGAAAATCCGGAGTTCCGGAATCGGAATGTTCCAGGATCTGGACCGATCGGTGGCAGGGTCGTCCGGAATCAGTAAAATGTTCCAGAATCTCGACCCGCCAACCCTGGGCCTCACCGCCACTCGCTCGCCGCTGCTGCCCTTGCCTCGGAGCCCGCCTGCCCGAACACCTTCTCCAGGTGGAGCCCGCCTGCCCGAACACCTTCTCCAGGTGGGGCCCGCCCACCCGAACACCTTCTCCAGGTGGGGCCCGCCCGCCCGAACACCTTCTCCAGGTGGGGCCCGCCCGCCCGAACAGCGCCTTCGTGGGGTGTGGCCCACCCGAACACCTCCTCCATGGCGGGGCCCGCCCGAACAGCGTCTCCGTGGGGTGTGGCCCGCCCGAACATCTCCTCCATGGCGGGGCCCGGACCCTCTCTTCCCTTGGCGGGGCCCCGACCCTCTCTCCCCTTGGGGGGGGGCCCTGACCCTCTCTCCCCTCGGGGGGGGGCCTGGATCCTCTCTCCCCTCGGGGGGGGGGCCCGTCCGTCTCTCCCCTCGGGGGGGGCCCGTCCGTCTCTCCCCTCAGGGGGACCTGGACCCTCTCTCCCCTCGTGGGGGCCCTGACCCTCTCTCCCCTCGGGGGGGGGCCTGGACCCTCTCTCCCCTCGGGGGGACCTGGACCCTCTCTCCCCTCGGGGGGGGGCCCGTCCGTCTCTCCCCTCAGGGGGGCCTGGACCCTCTCTCCCCTCGGGGGGGCCCTGACCCTCTCTCCCCTCGGGGGGCCCTGACCCTCTCTCCCCTCGTGGGGGCCTGGACCCTCTCTCCCCTCGGGGGGGGCCTGGACCCTCTCTCCCCTCGGGGGGGCCTGGACCCTCTCTCCCCTCGGGGGGGGCCCGTCCGTCTCTCCCCTCGGGGGGGGCCTGGACCCTCTCTCCCCTCGGGGGGGCCCTGACCCTCTCTCCCCTCGGGGGGGCGCCCGACCCTCTCTCCCCTCGGGGGGGGGCCTGGACCCTCTCTCCCCTCGGGGGGGCCTGGACCCTCTCTCCCCTCGGGGGGGGCCTGGACCCTCTCTCCCCTCGGGGAGGCCTGGACCCTCTCTCCCCTCGGGGGGGCCTGGACCCTCTCTCCCCTCGGGGGGGCCCTGACCCTCTCTCCCCTTGGGGGGGCCTGGACCCTCTCGCCCCTCGGGGGGGCCCGATCCTCTCTCCCCTCGGGGGGACTGGACCCTCTCTCCCCTCGGGGGGGCCTGGACCCTCGGGGGGGCCCGATCCTCTCTCCCCTCGGGGGGACTGGACCCTCTCTCCCCTCGGGGGGGCCTGGACCCTCTCTCCCCTCGGGGGGGGCCCCGACGCTCTCTCCCCTCGGGGGTGCCTGGACCCTCTCTCCCCTTGGGGGGGGGGGCCCGACCCTCTCTCCCCTTGGGGGGGGCCCCGACCCTCTCTCCCCTCGGGGGGGCCTGGACCCTCTCTCCCCTCGGGAGGGGCCCGTCCGTCTCTCCCCTCGGGGGGGCCTGGATCCTCTCTCCCCTCGGGGGGGGGGGCCCGTCCGTCTCTCCCCTCGGGGGGGGCCCGTCCGTCTCTCCCCTCAGGGGGACCTGGACCCTCTCTCCCCTCGGGGGGGGGCCCGGCCGTCTCTCCCCTCGGGGGGGCCTGGACCCTCTCTCCCCTCGGGGGGGGCCCTGACCCTCTCTCCCCTCGGGGGGCCCTGACCCTCTCCACTCGGTGGATTCAGACCCCCTCTCTGCTTGGCGAGGCATGGACCCTCTCCCCTTTCTGACGTTCCGAAATCCGGAAATACCCAAACCTGGACTCAGGTGATTCCGGATTCATGACATCAAAAAGATGATTGAAAATCCGGAAAAGCCCGGAATCCGGAACGGCCTCGGTCCCGAGGTTTCCGGATTCTCGACGATGCACCTGTATAAATATGTCATCGAATCTTACAGCACAGAAGGACGTCTATGACCCCATCATGCCTGTGCCGGCTCTTTGAAAGCGTTATCAATTAGTCCCACTCTTTTCATAGCCCTGCTAATTTTACCTTTTCAAGTATATATCCAATCCCCTATAGAAAGTTATTATTGAATCTGCTTCCACCACCCTTTCAGGGAGCATATTCTACATCATAACTCGCTGCCTCAATACAGTTCTCCTCATCTCCTTTGGTTCTTTTGAAGCAAATACAGAAAACATTAAGCCATACAAAACACCATGCAAAATGCAATTATACATCACCACAGTGATTTTTTAAAAAGTCATTCCGGGATAAGGGCATCACTGGCAAGGCCAGCATTTATTTCCCATCCCCAATTGCCCTTGAGAAGGTGGTGAGCCGCTGCAGTCCGTGTGGTGAAGGTGCTCCCACAGTGCTGTTAGGGAGTTACAGGATTTTGACCCAGTGACGATGAAGGAACGGCGATATATTTCCAAGTTAGGATGGTGTGTGACTTGGAAGGGAACGTGGAGTTGGTGGTGCTCCCATGCGCCTGCTGCCCTCGTCCTTCTAGGTGGTAACGGGTTTGGGAGGTGCTGCCGAAGAAGCCTTGGCGAGTTGCTGCTGTGCATCTTGTAGATGGTACACACTGCAGCCACGGTGCGCCGGTGGTGGAGGGAGTGAATGTTGAAGGTGGTGGATGGGGTGCCAATCAAGTGGGCTGCTTTGTCCTGGATGGTGTTGAGCTTCTTGAGTGTTGTTGGAGCTGCACTCATCCAGGCAAGTGGAGAGTATTCCATCACACTCCTGACTTGTGCCTTGTAGATGGTGGAAAGGCTTTGGGGAGTCGGGAGGTGAGACACTCACTGCAGAATACCCAGTCTCTGACCTGCTCTTGTTGCCACAGTATTTATGTGGCTGGTCCAGTTAAGTTTCTGGTCAATGGTGACCCCCAGGATGTTGATGGTGGGGGATTCAGCGATGGTAATCAAGGGGCAGCTGAAGATGGTTGGGCCTAGGACACTGCCCTGAGTAACTCCAGCAGCAATGTCCTGGGGCTGGGATGATTGACCTCCAACCACCACAACCAACTTCCTTTGCGCTAGGTATGACTCCAGCCAGTGGAGAGTTTTCCCCCTGAGTCCCACTGACTTCAGTTTTACTGGGGCTCCTTGATGCCACACTCACTCAAATGCTGCCTTGATGTCAAGGGCAGTCACTCTCAGCTCACCGCTTGAATTCAGCTCTTTTGTGCATATTTGGACCAAGGCTGTAATGAGGTCTGGAGCCGAGTGGTCCGGGCAGAACCCAAACTGAGCATCAGTGAGCAGGTTATTGGTGAGTAAGTGCCGCTTGATAACACTGTCGATGACACCTTCCATCACTTTGCGGATAACTGAGAGTAGACTGATGGGGGGTAATTGGCTGGATTGGATTTGTCCTGCTTTTTGTGCACAGGATACACTTGGGCAGTTTTCCACATTGTCGGGTAGATGCCAGTGTTGCAGCTGTACTGGAACAGCTTGGCTAGAGGAGCGGCTAGTTCTGGAGCATAAGTCTTCAGCACGACAGCTGGGACGGTGTCGTGGCTTATATCCTTTGCTGTATCCAGTGCGCTCAGCCGCTTCCTGATATCACGTGGAGTGAATCCAATTGGCTGAAGACTGGCTTCTGTGATGATGGGGTCCTCAGGAGGAAGCCGATATGGATCATCCACTGAAGATGGTTGCAGACGCTTCAGCCTTGTCTTGCGCAGTTGCGTGCTGGGCTCCATCATCATTGAGAATGGGGATATTCATGGAGCCTCCTCTTCCCGTTAGTTGCTTAATTGTTCACCATCATTTCTGACTGGATGTGGCAGGACTGCAGAGCTTTGATCTGATCGGTTGGTTGTGGGACTGCTTAGTCCTGTCTATAGCGTGCTGCTTCTGCTGTTTAGTATGCATATAGTCCTATGTTGCAGCTTCCCCAGATTGGCACCTTGGGGTCATATCTGTCCCGATACACTACAAGGACATAACATTGGAGAACTTTTCCTTTTATGTCGCAAAGGGACGAAGCCTCATGGGTGTGGACCTTTTCGACAAGCTTGGGTGCAAAGTTTATGACCCAGTGGGCACACCTGTGTACACGGTGGACTTTGACAAGCAGTATCCCTCAATCTTCACAGGGTTTGGAATGACAACAAAATTCTGCCATCGCCCCCACCTTGACCCTTCCGTCAAACCAGTTACGCAGCGACTTCGCCGTCTCCCATTCACGGTTCGCGACCAAGTATCCGCAGAATTAACGTGACTCGAATTTCAGGAAATCATTGAGAGCATTGACTCCTCACCCTGGATCTTGAACTTAGTCATTGATTGGCGTAAAAATGGGGAGATCCATCTGTAATGTCCTTACACACTACTATAAATTCACACGAAGCACATTCTATGGACAAGGTCACTCTGTGACCTGAACCTTTATTCACAGGACCAAGAAGTGATGACCCTGTGTGGGACCTCCCTTTATATACCTGGATGACCAGATGAGGAGTGTCTCCCACAAGTTCACCCCCTGTGGTCAAGGTGTGCATTTCTTAGGAGTATACAGTATTGCAGTGTTGTTACATGAAGGTTACATACATGACATCACCTCCCCCCCCCCCCCCCAACGTCTTATGGGGTCAAAGATTAAGTCTTTCAGGTGGTCGACGCTCTCTCATGGAGCGCCGCAGTTGGGGCTCTGGTCGTTGAGCCTTGGTATGCGTCTCTGTCACCTGTGGTGATTCCGGCTTGTCTGGACTGGCCGCAGGGACTGTGCATGCTGCTGAATGTTCTTGTTGCTCATTTACTGCCGATGGTGTGGGCAACATCTCATGATCTGCCTCAGGGTCCATGCTGAACCTTTTTTTTACTTGGTCCAGATGCGTGCGGCATATCTGTCCATTGTTGAGTCTGACCACTATGACCCTATTCCCCACTTTGCCAATTACAATACCCTCAAGCCACTTGGGCCCCAAAGCGTGATTAAGAACAAATACAGGGTCATCGATTTCTATACATCTCCCCGTTGAGTTACGGTCATGGCACTCATTTTGGGACTGGCACTTGCTCTTAACAATGTATGACAGGACTGGATGAATGAGGGACAGCCGAGTTTTAAGAGTACGTTTCATGAGTAGTTCCACGGGCGGGACCCCCGTGAGCGAATGCAGTCGGGGACCTATAGACCAGCAGGAGGCGCAATGACGGCATTGGAGGGAGGGTCATTGAATCCGGAGCATGCCCTGTTTTATGATTTGGACCGCACGTTCCGCCTGGCCATTGGAACAGTGCCGTCCTGACATGTTTGATGCCATTACCCGACATGAACTCCTGGAATTCATGGCTAGTGAAACACGGACCGTTGTTGCTAACCAGGATGTCCAGCAAGCCATGGGTCGCAACGATCACACGCAGACTCTCCACAGTAGTGGATGTCGTGGACAAATTCAATATGATGCACTCGATCCATTTCGAGTACGCATCAACAACAATGAGGAGCATTTTTCCCATGAATGGGCCCGCGTAGTCTATGTGAATACGTGACCATGGCCTGGTGGACCAGGGCCACGGGCTGAGTGGGGCCTCCCTGGGGGCATTGCCCAGCTGGGCACACGTCGTGCACTTGCGAACACAGTGTTCCAGGTCTGAGTCAATTCCCGGCCACCATACATGTGACCGGGCAATGGCCTTCACTAGCACGATGCCTGGGTGCTCGCTGTGGAGTTCCCTGATGAATGCTTCCCTGCCCCTCTGGGGCATGACTACTCGGCTGCCCCATAGTAGGCAGTCGGCTTGGATGGAGAGCTCATCCATCCATCTGTGGAGCGGTCTGACCTCCTCAGGGCATGCTCCGTGTGCGGGCGCCCAATCCCCAGTCAGGACACATTTCTTAATCAAGGATGTTGGTCCAGATTTTGATCTGGCGGGCTGTGATGGGGGAGCCTGTGCCGTCAAAGGCATCGACAGCCATGACCATGTCAGCGCTTTGCTCCGCTGCCCCCTCAGTGGTGGCCAGTGGAAGCCTGCTGAGCGTGTCAGCGCAGTTTTCAGTGCCGGGCCGGTGCCAGATGGTGTAGTCATACGCAGCCAGCGTGAGAGCCCATCGCTGTATGCGAGCTGACGCATTGGCATTGACAGCTTTGCTGTCTGACAACAGGGATGTTAACGGCTTGTGATCCGTTTCTAACTCGAACCTTCTGCCAAAAAGGTACTGGTGCATCTTTTTCACCGCTAAGACACATGCGAATGCTTCCTTTTCAACCATCCCATATCCCCGTTCTGCTTGGGAGAGCGACCTGGAGGCATAAGCCACAGGTTGGAGTTGGCCCTCATCATTACTCTGCTGCTACACGCACCAAACCCCATCGGATGATGCATCACATGTCAAAACCAGTTTCTTACAGTGATTCAGTATTGTAATGTCTGTAGCTCCACACTGTGGACGCCTGTGTTACTGCAGCTAGTGCTGTTTAATAAAGAGCAGGTCACCTGACCAACAGGTCAGAAGATTCCGGACCGGCAGCCATCTTACAGGTTGTGTGTTGTGTGCTTCCCTGAAGATATCACAATTATGATGGCCTGGGAGTGACACTCGCATTGAGGAGTTTGTCTCACACTGCGAAGCATGCAGTCTGAACGAAAAGGCCACAAACATCTGACCAGCGCCAATGAAGCCCATTCCATGGCCACAAAGACCATGGCAACAACTTCAGTTGGATCTTCGGTCCAGTTGAAGCAGCTCCACAGCACCAGCGTTTCCTTGTTGTAGTACATGACCTGCATTCCAAATGGCCAGAAATCACTACAAGTTCAGTGACCTCATCAACGATCAGCACTATTCTGCAGTGTATGTTCACGAAGTGAGGCCTCCCAGAGGTCATAGTCACTGACAATGGACCGCAGTTTGTGTCCGAGCAGTTCGTGGATTTCCTCACTGGTCATGCTATCGAGCATCGCCTTACTACTCGGTACAATCCCCAAAGCAACGGAGGTGTTGAGCATTTTAACCAAGTCATCAAAGAGGGTTTGAAAGTCAAACTCTCAGCAGGCCAAACATTTGACGAAGTGGTTCAAACCATTCTCCGCACATACCGTTCGACAAACCACTCGCAAATGGGGAAGACACCCGCTGAGCTCATGATTGGGCGAAATCTTCGCTTGCTACTGGACATTCTCAAACCCTCAGCCAAACCTAGTGTGAAGAGAGCAGCAGGATGGAACAGAGGCACCGTTCTGTTTCCCAACCAAAACCTAGTCTCAGCGTATCAGAACACTACATAGACTGTGGTTTTAAAAAGGGGAGAAATATGTTGTGTTTAGACTCTATTTATTTGTTACAGCTCACTGGACGGGATTAGAACCCTGTGGGAGCTATTCACAGTTGCTGTACTTGTTCTGGTTCATGCCGGTTTGAGACTCTATTTTGGGTTGTTCTATAAAGTAGTCGCCTTACTACTCGGTGATGTCATAAAGATGCCAAGTGATTTTACAAGCTTCTGCTGTGATTTCCCAGTAACACTCCATGGGCCCTATAACATTCTCCCGGGGACCTATAACCCCCCCCCCCGACCCTCTAACTCCCTCCCCCCGCCGGACCCTATAACCCCCCCCCCCGCCTCGGACCCTATAACCCCCCCTGGACCCTATAACTCCCCCGCCCCCCCGGACCCTATAACTCCTCCCGGATCCTATAACTCCCCCCGGACCCAATAACTCCCCCCCGAACCCAATAACTCCCCCCCCGTGATATATTCACAGAGCACACACACACACAGCTCCTAACATGGAGGCAGCTCTCTCGGAAGTCTCCGGAATCTGCCTGGTTCTGTTTATTATTAACCCTGCACTTGCAGTACACAATACGTCCACATCCACAGTGTGGAGCTACAAACATTACAAGCTTACAGACATTACACTTCTCCCTCCTTAATGAAGAAGCCATCATAACAAACATCATACATAACTTTCATGTTTCTACATAACGCAGGATATAAACTTATTTTTGCCATATTTACAAATTTAACTTTACCACTTGTTTTCTGTTTTGAAGCGGATACCTTCGCTCTCGAACAGAACCTTCCGAACATGGTGTCGAATCTAAACTCATTCGAGGCTCATCCTGAGGAACGTTTTCCTCCACGGAATTTCCTTGATTTTCATTTGAATTCACTCTAACTTCAGGCTCTTTGTTTTCCTGACTCAGACTCAGACTGTCATTCTGATTCTCTCCTGGATTTGTTTCCAGTACATTGGATTTAGGATTTGCTACTGGTGTATCAAAACTATCTGATGAGTCAGAAATAATTGAAGCATTTCCACCTTCAACTCCTTCCATGTCTGTAGGCAAAATATGATCAATATGAACAAACCTAACCTGTCCATTATCAAACATCTTGACCAAATATGTGCGAGGACCACATATCTTCACCACTCTTCCTGGTAACCACTTTAAACATTTATGGTGATGGTTCTTCACTCTCACCTTCTGGTTTAATTTCACACTTCTCTCTTTTACTCTACCTTTATCAAGACCTGGCCACCATAAATAACTGCGTGCAAAACTCTTGGTCAAGCACATTCCCAGGTGTGGTCATGGAGGTCTCCTAATAATTTGGACCTGAATTTATTTGGTATAACCACTCTTGCACCCCACATGATACAATCTTTATCGACTGATAATTCATTCCTACGAATGAAGAATGGATGTGTATCTTTGTCTGTTACCTGGTTTGGCCATCCATTTGCAATATACTCATACACCTTTGACATCACTGGGTCACGTTTGGTTGCTCTACCAATCTGTTCAGCTGTGACTGGCAGTTCATCAATGTATGAAAAATAAAACACCTCTTCCCTATCAGGTGTAACTTGTGATGGGGAAGGCAATCTAGACATTGCATCAGCATTACTGTGATCAGCTGATCGTCTTATTCAATATTATATGTATATGCTGACAAAATCAAAGCACATCTCTGCATTCGGGCTGCAGCTAATGTTGGAACTGGGACTTTGGATGGAGGATTGCTGCTAAGGGCTTATGGTCCATAACGATAGTAAACTTACAACCATACAAGTATTTGTGAAACTTCTTGACCTCAAAAATTAATGCCAAAGCTTCCCTTTCAATTTGCGCATAATTACTCTCACTGGCACTGAGAGTGCGTGAAGCAAAAGCAATTGGTCTCTCCTCCCCACTACTTAATACATGAGAGATTACTGCCTCAACTCCATACGGAGAGGCATCACATGCTAGCTTAATCTCCTTAGATATGTCATAGTGAACTAACATGGTGCTCTCTACCAATTTGCTTTTACACTCCTTGAATGCTGTATCGAATTCTTTTGACCACTTCCAATTGGCCTGTTTTTTCAAAAGTTCATTCAGTGGATGTAATACTGTAGCAAAATTTGGTAGGAACTTCCCATAATAGTTCAAAAGACCCAAGAATGAACGAAGTTCAGTGACATTCCTGGGAGTGGGTGCATTTCTAATTGCATCCAATTTTTCCATGGTTGGATGTAAACCATCTTAGTCTACTCTGTACCCTAAGTACTCCACTGAGTTTTTAAAAAACTCACACTTACGAGCAGACACTCGTACTCTGTGCTTCTCTAGCCGTTTGAGGACTTCATTCAATATGTTATTATGAATTTGCTTATTTGGTGCTGAAATTAGTATATCATCCAAATAACATACTACCCCTTCAATACCTTGCAAAATCTGGTTCATCACCCCTTGGAATATGGCAGGGGCAGAAGACACTCCAAATGGTAGCCTATTAAATTGATAAAGGCCTAGATGAGTATTTATAGTCAAACATGACTTGGACTCCTCATCTAGTTCAAGATGTAAATAGGCATTCGTAATATCCAGTTTTGAGAAGATCTGACCACCTGTCAGTGTTGTGAACAAATCTTCTATATTCGGCAATGTATTGGGGACATTACCCTTTAGAACCTGGCTTACGGTTACTTTATAATCACCACACAATCTTACCTTACCATCGGACTTAGGTACAACAACAATGGGTGTAGCCCAATTACATCGATCTATCTTACAAATAATGTTCTCAGTCTCTAGTCTTTTGAGTTCTTGCTCAACTTTCTCCTTGAGTGCATCTGGTACGGAACGTGGCTTGTAGTAAACCGATCTAGCGTCCTTCTGTACCCTGACACTCGCCTTGAAGCCTTGGATCGGACTGCCCGTTTTGCAGAACACCTTCGGATATTGCTTGATAATCTCATCCGTTGATGAAAATCTCGCTTCCACACAGAAAATCTTACTCCAATCCAGCTTCAGTGAGCTCAACCAATTTCTTCCTATAAGGCAGACTTGTCTCCTTTCACTACTATTAGAGGCAAGTTCTGGAATTGATCTTTATATTTCACCGGTATGGTGATATGACCTATCACAGGAATTTTCTCTCCCGAGTAGCCTCGCAGCTCTATCTTGGATTTCTCCAGTTGGAAATCACGCAATTTGTCGCGGTAAAGTGACTCTGGTACTACACTCATGGATGCACCCGTGTCAATTTCCATTGGTATTTTGAATCCCGCAACATCTATGTGGATTTTGATGCTTTCCAAATCGCTGTCCGTTAACCTCGTGCTCCTGATGACGTGTAACTCTTAACATCTCTTCATCCTGTTGTTGTTCTTCCATGCTATGTAGTCTCTTGGGATTTCTACTCATAGCTTTGAACGCTGGACTCATAGCTTTAAAAACTGGTTTACCTTTCAGTCGGCATGCTTTCGCAAGATGCCCAGTCTTTCTGCAGAAGAAACACTCTGCCTTCATGTATGGACAACTTTGAGCAATGTGTTGTCCCAGGTACCTATAGCATGACTTCGATGCTCTGTTAGAATTTCCAGTTTCTGAGGCTTTCAGCCATGCCCGTCTTTTACTTTGAACCTGCAGGTGATTTACCTCGGTTGACTGACAACCGTAATCATTATTTAATTCTCGGGAATATTGTTCGGCCATGCTCATCGACCTCGCTGTCTGACAAGCAATCTCAAAAGTCAAATCATCCGTCGTCAATAACTTCCTTCTGATTGCATCATTTTTCACCCCACAACCAAAACGATCCCATAATGCTCGGTTTTGAAAGTTTCCAAAATTACAGTGCATCGATAGCTTTTTTAATGCTATGATGTAATCACCGATACTTTCATCAGCCTTTTGATTCCGAATCCCGAAACGATAGCTTTCAGCAATTTCTAACAGTTTGGGGTTATAGTGCTGCTCCAGCTTCATGAAAATCTCTTTAAGCGTTGTGTCCTTTGGCTCGTCAGGCACAAGCAGATTTACAAGGGTTTCGTATAATGCCGGACCTGCCTCCGATAAGAAGATCGCTTTCTTATGTTCCAACACAGCCCGGTTCTGGACTGCATTGTCTGGAACTTCGATTATGTTATTTGCAGTGAAATACATTTATAGACGATCCACAAATGCTTTAAAACGTTCCCGGTCATGTCTAGATTCACCCAAATGTCCCAATAAACCTGCCATTTTAATCTCTAGCTGTTCACACCGTGTGCTGTATTTTACCTCGGATTTTTGTAGCTTTTTTCCAAAGACAGAAACTTCCAAAGTCTTCTGTCGGCTGGCTGAATCCTTCACCAACAAAATTTAAGCTTTAAATCATCCGAAAAATCCCATCTCAATCGCCAACTGTGATATATTCACAGAGCAAGGGCACACACAGCTCCTAACATGGAGGCAGCTCTCTCGGAAGTCTCCGGAAACTGCCTAGTTCTGTTTAATGATTAACCCTGCACTTGCAGTACACAATACGTCCACATCCACAGTGTGGAGCTACAAACATTACAAGCTTACAGCCATTACACCCCCTGGACCCTATAACACCTTCCCCCACCCCCCTCCGGGCCCTATAACCCTCCCCGGACCCTATATCCACCACCAGCCTCCCCCCCCCCCCCCCAAGACCCTATAACCCCTCACCCGTGCTGGGCCCTGTAACTTCTCCCCGGGCCCTATAACCACCCCCCCCTCCCTGGGCCCCATAACCCCTCCCCCTCCCCCTCCCCGGGCCCTATAAACTTCCCCCCTGGGCCCTATAAACCCCCCTGGGCCCTATAAACCCCCTCCCCTCATCAGGCCCTGTAACTTCCCCCCCGGGCCCTATGCCCTGTAACCCTCCCCCCCGGGCACTATAACTACCACCACCCCCCCCCCTCCCCCCGGCTCGCACGCTGGTTTCCCACTCATGCCACGAGCTGGCTTTTGATTGGTGGGCTGGTGGCCCCGCCCAGTGCGGGGTGACGCTGACTGGAATGGCGAGGGGAGGTTTGGTGCGGGTAAGCTCACACACAATTACCTCAAACAGGCATTAATCTGCTGCACTTTTACATCCACAGCCCAGGTCTGGAGTAGGAAAAGCCCAGTAAGCCTCTCTCTGTAAACTGTCCACTCCACAGGCATGGAGGCTCCGCTCGATGCTAGCAAAGGTTAATATTGAAAAAAGGAGAAATTGAATCAATAAACATCAGCCGGGGTTTTTGGTTGACAGGTTTTTATTACTCAAATTGCACAATGTCACCTTCTAGCCCGCCGGCACCTCTTTAGGCCGGGATTATGGTCAGGGCCGCGCACTCCCACCCCTTCCAACATCTGCAGCTCCATCGCTCCACCATCGGGGGCGTCTCAGCAGCCCCCCACCCCCCAAACCAATACCTCCCAAACCAACATCTCCCCTCCCCCCAATATCCCCAACCTACCACCCCACCTCTCCCTCCCCAAACACATCCCCAACCTGCCCCCCAACACCCCCTTTCAACACCCCATCCTGCCCTTTCCAACACGCCCCATTCTAACACCCCCAACCTGCCTAACCCCCCCCAACACACCCTCCATAACACCCCCCAACCTGCCCCCCCAACACACTCTCCCCAACACCCCCCAACCTGCCCCAACACTCCTCCCTAACACCCACCAACTGGCCCCTCCCTAATACCCCGCAACCTGCCCCAACACCCTCAACCTGCGCCCCCCTCCAAAACCCTTTACTGCCCCCCCCTTTCACTCCCCACATTTACTCTGCTTCTTGGGACGTTACACTACATTAAAGGCACTATATAAATACAAGTTGTTGTTGTTGCTTCGCCCTCATTCGGGAAATGTGAGTGACCTGCAGCCTCAGATGTCAGTTAGACTTGTTGTTCAGCAGCAGCACTCTGTGATCTCCAAAGATAATGGAGCAAAACTCCAGGATACTTGTCCACCCATAAATGGCCACCCCGGGATGTTTCCCTCCACAGTCAACCCTGAGCCATCTTTCAAACTACTGAGCCATGGAGTACTTCATCATCTCCTTATCTACTTGAACCTTCAATCCCATTCCTGAGGTAAAGGATGGTGGTCAGAGAATGTGGGGATTTGAGGGGAACTGGGACATTCCATACAACCAACTGGCAGGGTTACTTGTGGAATAAAGTACACACCTTTGGAAAATGATTCCCAGTGAAAGGAGATGGGGCAGCTACCACAGGGCTGGAGGGCATCAAACATGAGTAAAAACATTGTCCGAACACTGGTCAAAACATGGAGTCAGAACTCGGGGTGGGACTGGTCACATGAGAAATTGGGAGATTTCCCGAATGCTACGTGAATGTGATTCTCATGAGGTGTGGGATAATACAATGCTACGGAACCAAAGAATTCGGCACCTTTTGGACAGAGTAGAAACATAGAAAATAGGTGCAGGAGTAGGTCATTCGGCCCTTCGAGCCCACATTCATTATGACCAGAGAATCAACCAGTGCCCAGAGATCGCACCGAGTGTAAGTCACCACTGCCAGGACAGGAAAAGGAAAAACATGTGAGTGAGAAGATTGCGCCTTCTCATCTTATCTAACTGAAGAATTTCTCTGCCGTATGTGCCACTGTTCCTCAAGCTACCTCTAGGCCTGGCCACAGAACATACGCCTCCAACAAAGCTTCAGGAATTGAGCCGTACAGAAGAGGATGTCCCACTTCTGATTCCCAGGCTGAGCTGCCCTTGCTGGGCTCAGAGAATACTTAGCCTCTGTGCCCCAGAATCTCAGCCTAAACTCTGCCCTGTGTGGCTCCTTGTTCACAAAGCCATCGGGGGAGCTAACAGGCAGCATTCTAAAGGCTGGGCCCCAGGCACTGGCCTCCAGCAGAATTAGACTTGGAATAAATAAGCGGGAATTGACAGAATTCCTTTCCTGAAGTGAAGCCTGAGGTGCAAAGGCAGTAGAAGCTATGGTCTCTCAAAGGGGCTAGCTGCTCCCCATTAGTGTCCATATTCATTCCAAAAGGCTATGTTTTACTCTCTTAATTTTAAATCTGAGTGACGGAAATAAACAGCGAAGCCCAGGCCTTAGGTGAGAAGCTGCTGGTGTCCCTTTGACTGTGATCTGTCCTCAGGAAGTTCAAACTGACTTTCTTAGATCATGGCTAACTGGGAATTGAGATCCAGAAAGGTTGACTTATTCACAATTAAAGTGCCATAGGCAATGTAGAAAGCTAACCCTCAAATATAAACGCCCCCCCAAAGGTGGCCTTAAAGGAGCTAACATGCATCGAATGAACAGACAGGATGACCATGTGCAGTCTGTGTCTCAACCTGCACTATGGACCATCCACATAAACTGGACTTGTGCAGACACCACACACAACCCTCCGTGTAACAGCTTACAGACAGGAAATTACAGCATTCACCAGACTGATACAAGAACACACACCAACTTCTCTCAGGGTGTGGACAACGTACGCTGCAGTTCTCCAATCAGTGTGGAAAGATGAGAGGCAATCGAGCTTTGCAGTGGAAGGTAAACACAGTCAACTCAGGAAATGCAAGATTTACACTGAACTGCTGTCAAATCTGCTATGGTGTCCTCTCATCCCATGGACCTCCATCTGGCCTCCACAAACTGTTGTTTTTGTTCCATGGGAGTGGCATCCCTTTATCCCTCTCTCTGTCCCGCTCTTTCTCGCTTTAGTTGCGCCATGCAACCCTTTGCCTTGTCGTTATGACAACAAGTTGGAGCCTCGTTTGGTTGCAGATCAGGAGACTTCGGCGAGAGTCATGCAAGAAGCCTGTTGTAAAAAGGTTGTGCTGAGATGCACATCGCAGCAATTGCTGACATCCTGGTCCTCTAGCAAGTCTCCCTTTTGATCAAGAGGCTGTTCATTTTGACGGGCTCCTGGGATGGTCCCATTTGGCTGGAGATCCATAATGTGCCCATTCTGGTCAACATCTTTATTTGCAACTTCAGTTTTCTCATCATCACAAGTGTTAATGAGATCTAAACCATACCCATTGAAATGAACATTTATACTGCCTCCATTAATATGAATGGAGCTCCTTGTGTTCTGGTTTTTGAACGCCTGGTCCGTTTTTCTCAGGACGTGCCTTTTCAGAATCTTCCGGAATGTATGGCGGAACTCCCTGATCCTGTACGCGTAAATTAAAGGGTTGACAACGGAGTTGGCATGCGACAAGATGATGGCGAAGTACATGATCCAGGCTGGCGGCCGACAGTTATCGCAGAAGAGGCTGAAGCAGTTAATAATGTGCAGTGGCAGCCAGCAGATAGCAAAGAGCCCCACGATGATGGCCAAGGACTTGGCTGCATGGACCTCCTTCTGAAGGGTGGACCTCGTCTTCTCCGTGTGGATGACTTTAAACTCCATTTGCTTGAGCTGATGGCGAGCAGCCATGAAGATCCTCAGGTAAATCCCAAACATTATAAGCAAGGGTATCAAGACACAGACAAAGAAGTTATAATAAACCATGTAGTCCATGGTGACCACTTCTTCAAACAGGCAGGAGACCATACCATCCCTGCACGTATTCGTCTCATTCATTTTCAGCTTGATGTCGCAATTGGATTTATTCCAGCCGAGCATTGGGGTCAAGCCAATCATAAAGGACAGAACCCAACAGATACAGATGATTCCTCTCGCACGTTGACCGGTTACCAAGCTATTGTATCTGCAACAAGAAGAAGGTTTGAATTAATCACCCACTCTTTATTATAGCAAATATTTAAACCGTACATTTGAAGAATAAAATCTATTCATCAAAGTTAAAAAATTGAAACATTTTTAATTTGCTGTTACTCCCAAACTCCCTTTCCTATCAACTTTCAACTCTTGTAAAGGTGCTGACCCCTTGCTGGGTATAGCTACACAGGAGCTAACACCCTCCATGAACCTATCCAACTGCCCATTCCTTGTGTGTGTTTTGCTGGCCTTCTTGAGTACGAGGGCAGTGGGGGGGGGGTTCCAAAGCTGAGGTCCCAATCTATCCCTACTGGACAGCCACCCTAGCTCAGTGGTGCAGAGGGCAATTGCAGCACTGCCCTCACTACTGCCACCCAGCACCAGTCAGCTAACAAAGCAGAGGGCAGAGCATAAATTTGGACCTGGTCTGAGTCAGATTTCTCTTTGCAATTGAGGGGAATTTCATGGGTTGGTTTTCAGTCGTTTTCCCTTGCATTCCATCACGTCTATTCAAAGCATTGAGTGCCCCACGGCATATGGAATTAGGCCAACCCTCATTTGTACACATCTCTATCTGTTGATTGGATGTCTTGGATGGAGACCATCACTGAAGTCTACAGACCACTTACAAAGCTCGATAATGGTTTCCTGTCAAACATGTAGTCTAGAAATGATGGGTGGCCGATAGTAATGGACAGACATGGGGCTGATTTAGTGGGGTTATTAAACCCGTATAAAATAAAGCGGTTAATGTGTGCACAAGACAGAAAGAAAAGACTTGCATTTATATAGTGCCTTTCATGACCTCAGGATGTCCCAGAGTGCTTTACAGCCAATGAAGTACTTTCCAAGTGTAGTCACAGTTGTAATGTAGGAAACATGGCAGCCAATATGCGCACAGCAAACAGCAATGTGATAATGACCAAATAATCTGTTTTACTTATGTTGGACGAGGATTAAATATTAATCAAGACACCAGGAGAACTCCCTCGTTCTGCTTCAAATAGTGCCATGGGATCTTGTACCTTCATCGGAGGGGGCAGATGGGGCCTCAGTTTAACTTCTCATCCAAAAGATGGCACCTCCGAAGTGCAGCACTCCCTCAGTACTGCACTGGAGTGTCAGCCTAGATTTCATGCTCAAGTCCCTGGAGTGGAACTTGAACCCACAACCTTCTGACTCAGACGACAGTGTTACCACCTTCCAGCCATAATCGGTATTTTATTGTTAACTGTTCAGGAAATTCAGCCTGAATCAATGCCAAATAAAGGGCAGGTTTATGGTCATCCGCTCATGGTTGGGGGTCATAGCCAACACCTTAAGGAAGTTTCCACAGTGTCTCTCCCAGGGGTTGGTGTGGAGCCAAGACACCCTGTGCAGTTGCTTAGAATGTGGAACCTCTCCACCGTCACATTGTGATTATCGTCCCAATGCGGAAGTGGCCTTAAGCTTTCCACCACTTGCTATCGGCAAACCTTTTCCTCTGTAGTCCTCACTCCGAGGCGTTTCCTTTCTCATTGGAACTATTTCTCTTGCACTGTGACCTTCACTTTTGCTTGGTAACACATGGTGCTGACGGAACCATGAACATAGGAACATGCCATTCAATGGGATCATGGCTGATCTGCGATTTATCTCCATATCCCGCCTTTGGCCCATATCCCTTCATACCTTTGGTTAACAAATACCTATCAATCTCCGATTTAAAATTAATTGATCCAGCACCAATTACAGTTTGTGGAAGAGAGTTCCAAACTTCTACCACCCTTTGTGCTTAGAAATGTTTCCTAATTTTGCTCCTGAAAAGTCCGGCTCTAATTTTTAGACTATGCCCCCACGTCCTAGAATTCCCAACCAGCGGAAATAGTTTCTCTCTCTCTCCACCCTATTTGTTCCCCTTTAATATCTTGAAAACTTCGATCAAATCACCCCTTAACCTTCTAAATTCTAGGGAATACAACCCTAGTTTTTGTAATCTCTCCTCGTAACTTAACCCTTGAAGTCCGGTTATCATTCTGGTAAACCTGCACTGCACTCCCTCTAAGGCCAATATACCCTCCCCAAGGTGTGGTGTCCAGAACTGCTCACAGTGCTCCAGGTGTGGTCTAACCAGGGCTGTGTACAGCTGCAGCATAACCTCTGACCCCTTGTACTCCAGATATAAAGGCCAGCATTCCATTAGCCTTTTTGATTATTTTCTGTACCTGATCTATGCACCTGAACCCCAAGTCTCTTTGGACATCCTGGGGGGGGGGGGGGGGTGGCGGGATTGCCCTCTGCCCCATTTAGGGCGAATAATTTGACCACCCGGCGGGAGTCGGAGAAGAGACGGGAAATTCCCATCTTTAACTTTTTCGGCACTGTTTGTGGTGGTGTAGGGGCGGGTTTGTGTCGAGAGCGGGGGCGGTGTCCACCACTGACACATAACAACGTCTGTCTCCTTCACTTAAAGGGGAGGGATGCTGCGAGGCCTAGTGAGGCCTCCTTGGTGGCCACTGGGAGGGCTTCGGCAGGGCCAGCGGCCTGGCACCCAAGAGGGAGTGCCAGGCTGCCCGCTGGTGGTCTGGCTGAACCAGCTGCTGCCAATGTCAGGCCAACTGCAAAGTCGGCCGACAATTAGAACAAAATGGTGTCCGTGGCGGGGTGCCCTCCCCTTTAAGGATGGCTGCACCGCCCAGCCACTGGCAGCTTCCCACTGCACAAAACTGTCGGGGGCAATTTCCCTCGGGGGCGGAAGTGGGGTCGCCACCGGTCGATAAGGGGCCGGCACACGGCTGACAACGGGTCAGAGTGTTTCTGCCACCCTCGGCCCGGGGGCAATTCCGGATGGATTGCACCCTCCGCCTACCCCGGGTCGGAAAGGCCTTACCGCCCCATTGGTAACGAGCCTTAAAAAAAGGGGCAACTTCATCCCCCCACTATTTTTGGCCTTTCACCATTTAGAAAGTACCCTGTTTTATACTCTTTAGGTCCAAAGTGGATGACCTCACATATGCCGACATTGAAATCCATTTGCCACAGTTTTGCTCATTCACTTAATCTGGCGATATCCCTTAGTAATTTGATGCTTCCATCTACACTGCCGACAATGCCGCCTATCTTTGTGTCATCGACAAATTTGGATATATGACTTTCTATGCCATCATTTAAGTCATTAATTAATATTGTGAATAGTTGAGGCTCCAACACAGATCCCTGCGGGACACTAATAGCCACCTCCTGACAATTTGAGCACCTTCTCATTATCCCTACTCTTTGTCTTCTGCCGATCAGCCAATTTCCTAACCAGGTCAATAATTAGCCCTCAATTCCGTGGGCTTCTACTTTAGCTAACAGTCTGTTATGTGGGACTTTATCAAATGCCTTCATGAAGTCTATATAAATAACATCCACAAAGATTCCCCTGTCCACTACTTGAGTCACCTCTTCAAAAGATTCAATCAGGTCAACCTACCTTTCACAAATCCATGCTGGCTCTCTCTGATCAACTGAAAATTTGAGAGGTGTTCAGTCACCCTATCCTTAATTGTAGACTCCAGCAATTTCCCCACAACAGATGTTAGGCTAACTGGTCGACAATTCTCTGGTTTCCCTCTCACCATTTTTAAATAGCAGACTGACATGTGTAAATTTTCCAATCTAAAGGGACAGTTCCTGAATCGAGAGAATTTTGGAAGATTATAGTTTGACCATCTGCAATGTCCTCACCGACTTCCTTTATACCCTGGGATGGAAACTGTTGTGTATCTGTAAAGCAGGCACTCCCATGTTCCACTACCAGGGAGTGCATCCCCTGAAGTCCCAAGGGATCCCAGCATCCCTTGGGAGCACTGTATATAAGCCGGCCCCCTAAGGCCTGTTCCTCACTCTGGAGTGTCTTAATAAAGACTGAGGTCACTGTTACTTAAACCTCCCTGTGTGCAGCCTCATCTATGTTAGGAACACAATAACTGGCGACGAGAATACGAATCCAACACAAAGATGCAGCAAACTGTGGACATCCTGGAGAAGTTCTCGGAGGGTGAGGACTGGGAAGCCTTTGTCGAACGGCTAGACCAGTACTTTGTAGCCAACGAGCTGGACGGAGAAGGAACCGCTGCAAAAAGGAGAGCAGTCCTCCTCACAGTCTGCGGGGCACCAACCTACAGCCTCATGAAAAATCTTCTGGCTCCGGTGAAACCCACAGATAAGTCATATGAGGAGCTGTGTCCACTGGTTCGGGAGCATCTTAACCCAAGGGAGAGCCTGCTGATGGCGAGGTATCGGTTCTACACGTGCCAGTGATCTGAAGGTCAGGAAGTGGCGAGCTACGTCACCGAGCTAAGGCGACTTGCAGGACAATGTGAGTTTGATGGCTACCTGGAGCAAATGCTCAGAGACTTTTTTGTATTGGGCATTGGCCACAAGACCATCCTACGAAAACTTTTGACTGTAGAGACACCAACTCTCAGTAAGGCCATTGCGATAGCACAGGCGTTTATGTCCACCAGTGATAACACCAAACAAATCTCTCAGCACACAAGTGCTAGCAATGTTCATAAATTAACTGGAACTGTGTTTGTGAGCAGAAATGTACAGGGCAGAAATCACAAGTCTGCAACTGCCAGCAGGCCTCAGGTGACCCAGATGACTCAGATTCTGCAACAAAGGATGAATGCAAGGCAATTCACACCTTGTTGGCATTGTGGGGGCTTCCATTCAGCCTATTCATGCCGCTTCAAAGGGTATGTTTGCAAGAGCTGTGGAACAATGGGGCACCTCCAACGAGCTTGCAGACGAGCTGCTAGCTCTGCAAAACCTGCTAACCACCATGTGGCAGAGGAAGATCGGTCCATGGTGGATCAAAGCAATTTCCAGCCTCGGAGAGAGGAGGCAGATGCTGAAGTACACGGGGTGCACATATTTGAGACGAAATGTCCAACTATAATGCTAAATGTAAAATTGAATGGCTTACCCATAGCCATGGAACTGGACACTGGCGCTAGCCAATCCATCATGAGTAAAAAGATGCTTGAGCGACTGTGGTGCAACAAGGCACTCAGACCAGCCCTGAGCCCCATCCACACGAAACTGAGAACGTACACCAAAGAGCTTATCACTGTCCTGGGCAGCGCCATGGTCAAGGTCACCTACGAGGACATGGTGCACAAACTGCCACTCTGGATTGTCCCGGGCGATGGCCCCACACTGCTCGGAAGGAGCTGGCTGGGCAAAATCCGCTGGAACTGGGCTAACATCTGGGTGCTATCACATGTCAATGAGGCCTCATGTACCCAGGTTCTTAAAAAGTTCCTTCCCTTTTTGAGCCAGGCATTGGAAACTTTTCCGGGGTGAAGGTGCGGATCCACTTGGTCCCAGAGGCATGACCCATTCACCACAAGGTGCGAGCGGTACCTCACATGATGAGAGAGAGAGTGGAAATCGAGCTGGACAGGCTGCAACGCGAGGGCATCATCTCCCCAGTGGAATTCAGCGAATGGGCCAGCCCGATTGTTCCAGTACTCAAAAGTGATGGCACGGTCAGGATTTGCGGCGATTATGAAGTAACTATTAATCGTTTCTCGCTACAAGACCAATACCCGCTACCTAAGGCAGACAACCTATTTGCGACGCTGGCAGGAGGCAAGACGTTCACCAAGCTCGACCTGACTTCGGCCTACATGACGCAGGAGCTGGAGGAGTCTTCGAAGGGCCTCACTTGCATCAACACCCACAAGGGACTGTTCATCTACAACAGATGCCCGTTTGGAATTCGGTCGGCTGCAGCGATCTTCCAGAGAAACATGGAGAGCCTACTCAAGTCGGTACCACACACGGTGGTCTTTCAGGACAACATATTGGTCACGGGTCGGGACACCGTCAAGCACCTACAAAACCTGGAGCAGGTCCTCCAGCGACTGGATCGCGTAGGGCTGCGGCTGAAGAGGTCGAAATGTGTCTTCATGACAACAGGAGTGGAGTTTTTGGGGAAAGATCGCGGCGGACGGCATTCGGCCCACAGACGCCAAGACAGAGGCTATAAGGAACGCGCCCAGGCCACAGAACGTCACGGAGCTGCGGTCGTTCCTGGGACTCCGCAACTATTTTGGTAACTTCCTACCGGGGTTAAGCACCCTTTTAGAGCCCCTACATGTGTTATTGCGTACAGGTGAGAACTGGGTATAGGGAAAAAAACAAGTAATTGCTTTTGAGAAAGCCAGAAACATTTTATGCTCCAACAAGCTGCTTGTATTGTATAACCCGTGTAAAAGATTTGTGCCAGCATGTGACGCGTCATCGTACGGAGTCGGGTGTGTATTACAACAAGCTAACATTGCGGGGAAGTTGCAACCTGTCGCCTATGCCTCCAGGAGCTTGTCTAAGGCCGAGAGGGCCTACAGTATGATTGAGAAAGATGCATTAGCTACCGCCGAGACCCCACTCGCTCACAGGTGTCCCCCCGGCTGAGCTACTCATGAAAAGGACACTTGAAACCAGACTCTCGCTGGTTCACCCCAACCTGCATGATCAGGTAGAGAGCAGGCGGCAGCAACAAAATGTAAACGATGGTCGCGCCACTGTGTCACGGGAAATTGATCTGAATGACCCTGTGTATGTGCTAAACTATGGACATGGTCCCAAGTGGATCGCGGGCACGGTGATAGCTAAAGAAGGGAGTAGGGTGTTTGTAGTCAAACTAGACAATGGATAAATTTGCAGAAAGCACCTGGACCAAACGAGGCTGCAGTTCACAGACTGCCCTGAACAACCCACAGCAGACACCACCTTTTTTGAGCCCACAACACACACCCAAAGGATCAACGACACCACCCCGGACCAGGAAATCAAACCCATCACGCCCAACAGCGCAGCAAGGCCAGGCTCATCCAGCAGCCCTGCAGGGCCAACAACACGCCAGCCCAGCGAGGACACAGCCAACACACCAGAACAGACATTTGTACCGAGACGGTCTATCAGGGAAAGAAAGGCTCCCGACTGCCTCACCTTGTAAATAGTTTTCACTTGGACTTTGGGGGGGGGGGGGGGGGGGGTGGGTGGTGAGGGAATGATGTTGTGTATCTGTAAAGCATGCACTCCCATGTTTCGCCACCAGGGAGCTCATCCCCCGAAGTCCCAAGGGATCCCAGCATCCCTTGGGAGCACTGTATATAAGCCGGCCCCTAAGGCCTGTTCCTCACTCTGAAGTATCTTAATAAAGACTGAGGTCACTGTTACTTTAACCTCCCTGTGTGCAGCCTCATCTGTGTTAGGAACACAATAGAAACTATCTGGCCCTGGGGATGTCCCTGTTCCCGATTCAATATTAGTTTTTTGGGATATCCAGCATGCTATCTTCTTCTATTGTAAATACTGACGCAAAGTAATTATTCAACATTTCCACTGTTCCTATTGACATTGACAATCAGTTTTTAAGGGGGCAACATTATTACTGACACCTTTTTCCTAATGTAACTGTAAAAATCCTTCGGATTGATTTTGATATCCCTTGCAAGTTTCTTTTCATACTCTCATTTTGTAGCTCTTGCTATCTGTTTGGTGACCCTTTGCTGTTCACTGTATCGTTCCCATTCGCCAGGAACTGTGCTATTTTATGTATGTTTGTATGCCCTTTCCTTTATTATTATACTGTCCCTCACCTCTTTAGTTGTTCATGGCTGTTTTTTTTGGCAAGTAGAGCTCTTATCCCTCAAGGGTATAAACTGGTTCTGTATCACATTAAATTATTTTTTAGACATCTGCCACTGATCTTCTATCATTTTACACAATAACAGATTTGCCCTGTTTACTGTGGACAGTCTCTGCCTCATCCCGTTGAAGTCGGCCTTACCCAAGTCTAGAATCTGAGTCGCTATTTCTCGTTTCTCCCTCTCAAACACTATGTGGAACTCGATCATGTTATGATCGCTACTGGATAAATGTTCACGTTCAGTTAGACTGTAAACTAAATGTGGCTCATTAATCATTACAAATCTAATATGGCTTGCCCCCTTGTTGCCTCTAAGACATACTGTTGTAGACTCTTTTGGAAGCTTCTCCAGTGTGCGAAGCAGCCATAATGATATATAGTGTCTCCTCTGACCTCACAAAAACATCCCAAGCACTATCCATATGGTGCATTCATTTGAAGTGCAGTCACTGTAGTTAAAGGAGGGAACACAGCAGCCATTTTGTGTACAGCACATTCTCATGAACAACATTGTTGGCAGTAGTTGCGGGTGGAATGTTGGCCCGGACACCAGGAGCACCAGCCTAGATGACCTGTTCAGCTCCTGTGTTGAGACCTGAAGCTATGATCTTGCCATGAGATGAGATGAGGTCATGAAAGGTGCGATATAAATGTCTTTTTTTTGCTGCTGACAGCCAAGCTGGCACGGCCCAGGTTTGATCCTGGGTCCTTGTTGAACTAGCTGACCTTAGCGGGTTCAGTAGCTGCGTGCTATAATTAGCCTCAGTGCTTCCAGGAGGGAAAAATAAGACTTCCTGCTTCTGATTACTAACCAATGTGCCTGTGTGCATAGATGGTTAGAATTGGATCAGTTCAGGTGCGACACACGCCACAGACGAATAGTCCATTGTCATTCACTATCTAGCCCCAGGCATGAAGAACAGCCTTTATAGTATCAGCTTGGCTCAGATATAGCAGTCTCACCATTGAGGCAGAAGGTTGTGGGTTTGAGTGCCACTCCAGAGACTTGAGCACATAATCCAGGCTGACACTCCAGTGTAGTACTGAGGGAGTACTGTACTGTCGGAGGTGCCGTCTTTCAGACAGGGAGGTCGAAATTCGGTATCGCCCCGTTTGTCGCAGAGGTCCCGCCCCGGCTGCGAAATTGGGGTTACTGCCCCCAAGAGGAAGTGGAACGCAATGTTGGGTTAACTTCCTCTCGGGGGCAGGACCGGGGCGCACAAATTTTCCGGGAGGTCAGGCTGCTGTCATATCTTCGGAGAGCACACAACACACAACATGTAAGATGGCTGCAGGTTCCGGAATCTCCTGACCTGGTCAGGTGACCTGCTCTTTATTACAACAGCACTAGCAGCAGTAACACAGACGTCCACAGTATGGAGCTACATTTCACTTCTCCCTCCTTAATGAAGAAGTTATTATAACAAACAATCATCATACATAACTTGCATGGTTATACATAACAAAGGATATGGATTTATTTTGCCATATTTACAAATCAAGCATAACCACTTGTTTTCTGTTTCGAAGAGGATACCTTCGCTCGAACAGAACCTTCCAAACATGGTGTCGAATTTAAACTCATTCGAGGCTCATCCTGAGGGAAGTTTTCCTCCAAGGGATGCCCTTTATTTCCATTTGAACTCTAACGGGAGACACAAACGATGCAAATTTCTCCCCTGGATGTCTGTCTGTTCAGCTGGATGTTAATAATCCCGTGTGATCCCCCCGTGTCTCGGCCTCATTCTCCTACCAGTCAAAGATTAACTGCTCAGACTGCCAGCAGGACCCCCCATCCCCCACAGACAGCCAGCAGGACCCCCCCTCATCCCCCATAGACAGCAGGAGTCCCCCATCCCCCACCCCCCACAGACAGCAGGACCCATCCCCCACAGACAGCAGGACCCCCGTTATATATGTAAACTTGTATATACTTTGTACAGCCACCAGAGGGCTCATCCCCTGGAGTCCCAAGGGATTCCATAATCCCTTGGGAGCACAGGTACTTAAGGAGACCTCACAGGCTGGAGAGGCACTCTGGAGACATAAGAAAATAAGAATTAGGAACAGGAGTAGGCCATCTAGCCCCTCGAGCCTGCTCCGCCATTCAACAAGATCATGGCTGATCTGGCCATGGACTCAGCTCCACTTACCCACCCGCTCCCCATAACCCTTAATTCCCTTATTGGTTAAAAATCTATCGATCTGTGATTTGAATATATTCAATGAGCCAGCCTCAACTGCTTTCTTGGGCAGAGAATTCCACAGATTCACAACCCTCTGGGAGAAGAAATTCCTTCTCAACTCGGTTTTAAATTGGCTCCCCCGTATTTTGAGGCTGTGCCCCCTAGTTCTAGTCTCCCCGACCAGTGGAAACAACCTCTCTTTCCCCTCTATCCTGTCTATCCCTTTCATTATTTTAAATGTTTCTATAAGATCACCCCTCATCCTTCTGAACTCGAACGAGTAAAGACCCAGTCTACTCAATCTATCATCATAAGGTAACCCCCTCATCTCCGGAATCAGCCGAGTGAATCGTCTCTGTACCCCTTCCAAAGCCAGTATATCCTTCCTTAAGTAAGGTGACCAAAACTGCACACAGTACTCCAGGTGTGGCCTCACCAATACCCTGTACAGTTGCAGCAGGACCTCCCTGCTTTTGTACTCCATCCCTCTCACAATGAAGGCCAACATTCCATTCGCCTTCCTGATTACCTGCTGCACCTGCAAACTAACTTTTTGGGATTCATTCACAAGGACCCCCAGGTCCCTCTGCATCTCAGCATGTTTTAATTTCTCCCCATTCAAATAATATTCTTTTTTACTATTTTTTTCCCCAAGATGGATGACCTCACATTTTCTGACATTGTATTCCATCTGCCAAACCTTAGCCCATTCGCTTAACCTATCCAAATCTCTTTGCAGCCTATCTGTATCCTCTACACAACCCGCTTTCCCACTAATCTTTGTATCATCTGTAAATTTTGTTACACTACACTCTGTCCCCTCTTCCAGGTCATCTATGTATATTGTAAACAGTTGTGGTCCCAGCACCGATCCCTGTGGCACACCACTAACCACCTATTTCCAACCCGAAAAGGACCCATTTATCCCGACTCTCTGCTTTCCGTTAGCCAGCCAATTCTCGATCCATGCTAATACTCCGCGTACCTTTATCTTCTGCAGTAACCTTTTGTGTGGCACCTTATCGAATGCCTTTTGGAAATCTAAATACACCACATCCATCGGTACACCTCTATCCACCATGCTCGTTATATTCTCAAAGAATTTCAGTAAATTAGTTACACATGATTTCCCCTTCATGAATCCATGTTGCGTCTGCTTGATTGCACTATTCCTATCTAGATGTCCCGCTATTTCTTCCTTAATGATAGCTTCAAGCATTTTCCCCACTACAGATGTTAAACTAACCGGCCTATAGTTACCTGCCTTTTGTCTGCCTCCTTTTTTAAACAGAGGCGTTACATTAGCTGCTTTCCAATCCGATGGCACCTCCCCAGAGTCCAGAGAATTTTGGTAGATTATAACGAATGCATCTGCTATAACTTCCACCATCTCTTTTAATACCCTGGGATGCATTTCATCAGGACCAGGGGACTTGTCTATCTTGAGTCCCATTAGCCTGTCCAGCACTACCCCCCTAGTGATAGTGATTGTCTCATGGTCCTCCCTTCCCACATTCCCGTGACCAGCAATTTTTGGCATGGTTTTTGTGTCTTCCACTGTGAAGACCGAAGCAAAATAATTGTTTAAGGTCTCAGCCATTTCCACAGTTCCCATTATTAAATCCCCCTTCTCATCTTCTAAGGGACCAACATTTACTTTAGTCATTCTTTTCCATTTTATATATCGGTAAAAGCTTTTATATCTATTTTTATGTTTTGCGCAAGTTTACATTCGTAATCTAGCTTCCCCTTCTTTATTGCTTTCTTAATCATTCTTTGCTGTCGTTTAAAATTTTCCCAATCTTCTAGTTTCCCACTAACCTTGGTCACCTTATACGCATTGGTTTTTAATTTGATACTCTCCCTTATTTCCTTGGTTATCCACGGCTGGTTATCCCTTCTCTTACCGCCCTTCTTTTTCACTGGAATATATTTTTGTTGAACACTATGAAAGAGCTCCTTAAAAGTCCTCCACTGTTCCTCAATTGTGCCACCGTTTAGTCTGTGTTTCCAGTCTACTTTAGCCAACTCTGCCCTCATCCCACTGTAGTCCCCTTTGTTTAAGCATAGTACGCTCGTTTGAGACATTACTTCCTCACCCTCAATCTGTATTACAAATTCAACCATACTGTGATCACTCATTCCGAGAGGATCTTTTACTAGGAGATCGTTTATTATTCCTGTCTCATTACACAGTACCAGATCTAAGATAGTTTGCTCCCTTGTAGGTTCTGTAACATACTGTTCTCTAAGAAACAATCCTGTATGCATTCTATGAATACCTCCTCAAGGCTACCCCGTGCGATTTGATTTGACCAATCGATATGTAGGTTAAAATCCCCCATGATTACTGCCGTAACTTTTTCATATGCCTCCATTATTCCCTTGATTAATGTCCCCCCCACTGTGAAGTTATTATTTGGGGTTCTATAAACTACGCCCACCAGTGACTTTTTCCCCTTACTATCTCTAATCTCCACCCACAATGATTCAACATTTTGTTCATTAGAGCCAATATCGTCTCTCACAACTGCCCTGATATCATCCTTTATTAACAGAGCTACCCCACCTCCTTTCCCTTCTTGTCTATCTTCCCGAATTGTCAGATACCCCTGTATGTTTAATTCCCAGTCTTGGCCACCCTGCAACCACGTTTCTGTAATGGCCACCAAATCATAACCATTTGTAATGATTTGTGCCGTCAACTCATTTACTTTATTTCGAATGCTGCGTGCGTTTAGGTAGAATGTTTTAATACTAGTTTTTAAATCATGATTTTTAGTTTTGACCCCTTCTGCAGCCCCTTTATATTCATACATATTGTCCCTTCCTATCACCTTGTGGTTTACACTTACACCAGTGCTACTCTGCTCTGTTGCCTCCTGCCTTTTGCATTCTTTCTTGGGGTTTTGTTCATCTGAGCTCTCACCCACTCTAACTAGCTCAGAGCCCTCCCCTGGGTTCCCATCCCCCTGCCAAGCTAGTTTAAAGCCCTTCCAACCGTACTATCAAAACCACCCGCAAGAACATTGGTTCCTTCTCTGTTGAGGTGTAACCTGTCCAACTTGTACAGGTCCCACCTTCCCCAGAAGCGGTCCCAATTGTTCAGGAAACTAAAGCCCTCCCTCCAACACCAACGGGAGAGTGGAGAGCACCAGTTCCCACTGTCACAGGACGGGAGAGTGGAGAGCACCAGTTCCAACTGTCACAGGATGGGAGAGTGGAGAGCACCAGTTCCAACTGTCACAGGATGGGAGAGTGGAGAGCACCAGTTCCCACTGTCACAGGACGGGAGAGTGGAGAGCACCAGTTCCCACTGTCACAGGATGGGAGAGTGGAGAGCACCAGTTCCAACTGTCACAGGATGGGAGAGTGGAGAGCACCAGTTCCCACTGTCACAGGATGGGAGAGTGGAGAGCACCAGTTCCAACTGTCACAGGATGGGAGAGTGGAGAGCACCAGTTCCCACTGTCACAGGACGGAGAGTGGAGAGCACCAGTTCCAACTGTCACAGGACGGGAGAGTGGAGAGCACCAGTTCCCACTGTCACAGGATGGGAGAGTGGAGAGCACCAGTTCCAACTGTCACAGGACGGGAGAGTGGAGAGCACCAGTTCCAACTGTCACAGGATGGGAGAGTGGAGAGCACCAGTTCCCACTGTCACAGGACGGGAGAGTGGAGAGCACCAGTTCCCACTGTCACAGGACGGGAGAGTGGAGAGCACCAGTTCCCACTGTCACAGGACGGGAGAGTGGAGAGCACCAGTTCCAACTGTCACAGGACAGAGAGTGGAGAGCACCAGTTCCAACTGTCACAGGACAGAGAGTGGAGAGCACCAGTTCCCACTGTCACAGGATGGGAGAGTGGAGAGCACCAGTTCCCACTGTCACAGGACGGAGAGTGGAGAGCACCAGTTCCAACTGTCACAGGACGGGAGAGTGGAGAGCACCAGTTCCCACTGTCACAGGATGGGAGAGTGGAGAGCACCAGTTCCAACTGTCACAGGATGGGAGAGTGGAGAGCACCAGTTCCCACTGTCACAGGACGGGAGAGTGGAGAGCACCAGTTCCCACTGTCACAGGATGGGAGAGTGGAGAGCACCAGTTCCCACTGTCACAGGACAGAGAGTGGAGAGCACCAGCTCCAACTGTCACAGGACAGAGAGTGGAGAGCACCAGTTCCCACTGTCACAGGACGGGAGAGTGGAGAGCACCAGTTCCCACTGTCACAGGATGGGAGAGTGGAGAGCACCAGTTCCCACTGTCACAGGAGAGAGAGTGGAGAGCACCAGTTCCCACTGTCACAGGACAGAGAGTGGAGAGCACCAGTTCCCACTGTCACAGGACGGGAGAGTGGAGAGCACCAGTTCCCACTGTCACAGGACGGGAGAGTGGAGAGCACCAGTTCCCACTGTCACAGGACAGAGAGTGGAGAGCACCAGTTCCCACTGTCACAGGAGAGAGAGTGGAGAGCACCAGTTCCCACTGTCACAGGATGGGAGAGTGGAGAGCACCAGTTCCAACTGTCACAGGACGGAGAGTGGAGAGCACCAGTTCCAACTGTCACAGGAGAGAGAGTGGAGAGCACCAGTTCCCACTGTCACAGGACGGGAGAGTGGAGAGCACCAGTTCCCACTGTCACAGGACGGGAGAGTGGAGAGCACCAGCTCCAACTGTCACAGGACAGAGAGTGGAGAGCACCAGTTCCCACTGTCACAGGAGAGAGAGTGGAGAGCACCAGTTCCCACTGTCACAGGACGGGAGAGTGGAGAGCACCAGTTCCCACTGTCACAGGACGGGAGAGTGGAGAGCACCAGTTCCCACTGTCACAGGACAGAGAGTGGAGAGCACCAGTTCCCACTGTCACAGGACGGAGAGTGGGGAGCACCAGTTCCCACTGTCACAGGAGAGAGAGTGGAGAGCACCAGTTCCCACTGTCGCAGGACAGAGAGTGGAGAGCACCAGTTCCCACTGTCACAGGACGGGAGAGTGGAGAGCACCAGTTCCAACTGTCACAGGAGAGAGAGTGGAGAGCACCAGTTCCCACTGTCACAGGAGAGAGAGTGGAGAGCATCAGTTCCCACTGTCACAGGACAGAGAGTGGAGAGCACCAGTTCCCACTGTCACAGGACGGGAGAGTGGAGAGCACCAGTTCCAACTGTCACAGGAGAGAAAGTGGAGAGCATCAGTTCCCACTGTCACAGGATGGGAGAGTGGAGAGCACCAGTTCAAACTGTCACAGGACGGGAGAGTGGAGAGCACCAGTTCCCACTGTCACAGGAGAGAGAGTGGAGAGCACCAGTTCCCACTGTCACAGGATGGAGAGTGGAGAGCACCAGTTCCCACTGTCACAGGATGGAGAGTGGAGAGCACCAGTTCCCACTGTCACAGGATGGAGAGTGGAGAGCACCAGTTCCAACTGTCACAGGAGAGAGAGTGGAGAGCACCAGTTCCCACTGTCACAGGTCAGAGAGTGGAGAGCACCAGTTCCCACTGTCACAGGAGAGAGAGTGGAGAGCACCAGTTCCCACTGTCACAGGAGAGAGAGTGGAGAGCACCAGTTCCCACTGTCACAGGTCAGAGAGTGGAGAGCACCAGTTCCCACTGTCACAGGACGGGAGAGTGGAGAGCACCAGCTCCAACTGTCGCAGGAGAGAGAGACCTGCAATAAAATACTAAGGTCACACTTTACTTTGAACTCTCAGTATCCAGTCCGACTCTTTATTCATGGTTTTTGTGTCTTCCACTGTGAAGACCGAAGCAAAATAATTGTTTAAGGTCTCAGCCATTTCCACAGTTCCCATTATTAAATCTCCCTTCTCATCTTCTAAGGGACCAACATTTACTTTAGTCATTCTTTTCCATTTTATATATCGGTAAAAGCTTTTATATCTATTTTTATGTTTTGCGCAAGTTTACATTCGTAATCTAGCTTCCCCTTCTTTATTGCTTTCTTAATCATTCTTTGCTGTCGTTTAAAATTTTCCCAATCTTCTAGTTTCCCACTAACCTTGGTCACCTTATACGCATTGGTTTTTAATTTGATACTCTCCCTTATTTCCTTGGTTATCCACGGCTGGTTATCCCTTCTCTTACCGCCCTTCTTTTTCACTGGAATATATTTTTGTTGAACACTATGAAAGAGCTCCTTAAAAGTCCTCCACTGTTCCTCAATTGTGCCACCGTTTAGTCTGTGTTTCCAGTCTACTTTAGCCAACTCTGCCCTCATCCCACTGTAGTCCCCTTTGTTTAAGCATAGTACGCTCGTTTGAGACATTACTTCCTCACCCTCAATCTGTATTACAAATTCAACCATACTGTGATCACTCATTCCGAGAGGATCTTTTACTAGGAGATCGTTTATTATTCCTGTCTCATTACACAGTACCAGATCTAAGATAGTTTGCTCCCTTGTAGGTTCTGTAACATACTGTTCTCTAAGAAACAATCCTGTATGCATTCTATGAATACCTCCTCAAGGCTACCCCGTGCGATTTGATTTGACCAATCGATATGTAGGTTAAAATCCCCCATGATTACTGCCGTAACTTTTTCATATGCCTCCATTATTCCCTTGATTAATGTCCCCCCCACTGTGAAGTTATTATTTGGGGTTCTATAAACTACGCCCACCAGTGACTTTTTCCCCTTACTATCTCTAATCTCCACCCACAATGATTCAACATTTTGTTCATTAGAGCCAATATCGTCTCTCACAACTGCCCTGATATCATCCTTTATTAACAGAGCTACCCCACCTCCTTTCCCTTCTTGTCTATCTTCCCGAATTGTCAGATACCCCTGTATGTTTAATTCCCAGTCTTGGCCACCCTGCAACCACGTTTCTGTAATGGCCACCAAATCATAACCATTTGTAATGATTTGTGCCGTCAACTCATTTACTTTATTTCGAATGCTGCGTGCGTTTAGGTAGAATGTTTTAATACTAGTTTTTAAATCATGATTTTTAGTTTTGACCCCTTCTGCAGCCCCTTTATATTCATACATATTGTCCCTTCCTATCACCTTGTGGTTTACACTTACCCCAGTGCTACTCTGCTCTGTTGCCTCCTGCCTTTTGCATTCTTTCTTGGGGTTTTGTTCATCTGAGCTCTCACCCACTCTAACTAGCTCAGAGCCCTCCCCTGGGTTCCCATCCCCCTGCCAAGCTAGTTTAAAGCCCTTCCAACCGTACTATCAAAACCACCCGCAAGAACATTGGTTCCGTCTCTGTTGAGGTGTAACCTGTCCAACTTGTACAGGTCCCACCTTCCCCAGAAGCGGTCCCAATTGTTCAGGAAACTAAAGCCCTCCCTCCAACACCAACGGGAGAGTGGAGAGCACCAGTTCCAACTGTCACAGGACGGGAGAGTGGAGAGCACCAGTTCCAACTGTCACAGGACGGGAGAGTGGAGAGCACCAGTTCCCACTGTCACAGGAGAGAGAGTGGAGAGCACCAGTTCCCACTGTCACAGGAGAGAGAGTGGAGAGCACCAGTTCCAACTGTCGCAGGAGAGAGAGTGGAGAGCACCAGTTCCCACTGTCACAGGACGGGAGAGTGGAGAGCACCAGTTCCCACTGTCACAGGAGAGAGAGTGGAGAGCACCAGTTCCCACTGTCACAGGACGGGAGAGTGGAGAGCACCAGTTCCAACTGTCACAGGACGGGAGAGTGGAGAGCACCAGTTCCCACTGTCACAGGACGGGAGAGTGGAGAGCACCAGTTCCAACTGTCACAGGACAGAGAGTGGAGAGCACCAGTTCCCACTGTCACAGGAGAGAGAGTGGAGAGCACCAGTTCCCACTGTCACAGGACGGGAGAGTGGAGAGCACCAGTTCCAACTGTCACAGGACGGGAGAGTGGAGAGCACCAGTTCCAACTGTCACAGGACGGGAGAGTGGAGAGCACCAGTTCCCACTGTCACAGGAGAGAGAGTGGAGAGCACCAGTTCCCACTGTCACAGGAGAGAGAGTGGAGAGCACCAGTTCCCACTGTCACAGGACAGAGTGTGGAGAGCACCAGTTCCCACTGTCACAGGACGGGAGAGTGGAGAGCACCAGTTCCCACTGTCACAGGACGGGAGAGTGGAGAGCACCAGCTCCAACTGTCACAGGAGAGAGAGTGGAGAGCACCAGTTCCCACTGTCACAGGACGGGAGAGTGGAGAGCATCAGTTCCCACTGTCACAGGAGAGAGAGTGGAGAGCACCAGTTCCCACTGTCACAGGAGAGAGAGTGGAGAGCACCAGTTCCCACTGTCACAGGAGAGAGAGTGGAGAGCACCAGTTCCCACTGTCACAGGATGGGAGAGTGGAGAGCACCAGTTCCCACTGTCACAGGACGGGAGAGTGGAGAGCACCAGTTCCCACTGTCACAGGAGAGAAAGTGGAGAGCACCAGTTCCCACTGTCACAGGATGGGAGAGTGGAGAGCACCAGTTCAAACTGTCACAGGACGGGAGAGTGGAGAGCACCAGTTCCCACTGTCACAGGAGAGAGAGTGGAGAGCACCAGTTCCCACTGTCACAGGATGGAGAGTGGAGAGCACCAGTTCCCACTGTCACAGGATGGAGAGTGGAGAGCACCAGTTCCCACTGTCACAGGATGGAGAGTGGAGAGCACCAGTTCCCACTGTCACAGGACGGGAGAGTGGAGAGCACCAGTTCCCACTGTCACAGGAGAGAGAGTGGAGAGCACCAGTTCCCACTGTCACAGGAGAGAGAGTGGAGAGCACCAGTTCCCACTGTCACAGGATGGAGAGTGGAGAGCACCAGTTCCCACTGTCACAGGTCAGAGAGTGGAGAGCACCAGTTCCCACTGTCACAGGACAGAGAGTGGAGAGCACCAGTTCCCACTGTCACAGGATGGAGAGTGGAGAGCACCAGTTCCCACTGTCACAGGTCAGAGAGTGGAGAGCACGAGTTCCAACTGTCACAGGTCAGAGAGTGGAGAGCACCAGTTCCCACTGTCACAGGTCAGAGAGTGGAGAGCACCAGTTCCCACTGTCACAGGTCAGAGAGTGGAGAGCACCAGTTCAAACTGTCACAGGACAGAGAGTGGAGAGCACCAGTTCCCACTGTCACAGGTCAGAGAGTGGAGAGCACCAGTTCCCACTGTCACAGGTCAGAGAGTGGAGAGCACCAGTTCCCACTGTCACAGGACGGGAGAGTGGAGAGCACCAGTTCCCACTGTCACAGGAGGGAGAGTGGAGAGCACCAGTTCCCACTGTCACAGGAGAGAGAGTGGAGAGCACCAGTTCCCACTGTCACAGGACGGGAGAGTGGAGAGCACCAGTTCCCACTGTCACAGGACAGAGTGTGGAGAGCACCAGTTCCCACTGTCACAGGACGGGAGAGTGGAGAGCACCAGTTCCCACTGTCACAGGACGGGAGAGTGGAGAGCACCAGCTCCAACTGTCACAGGAGAGAGAGTGGAGAGCACCAGTTCCCACTGTCACAGGACGGGAGAGTGGAGAGCATCAGTTCCCACTGTCACAGGAGAGAGAGTGGAGAGCACCAGTTCCCACTGTCACAGGAGAGAGAGTGGAGAGCACCAGTTCCCACTGTCACAGGAGAGAGAGTGGAGAGCACCAGTTCCCACTGTCACAGGATGGGAGAGTGGAGAGCACCAGTTCCCACTGTCACAGGACGGGAGAGTGGAGAGCACCAGTTCCCACTGTCACAGGAGAGAAAGTGGAGAGCACCAGTTCCCACTGTCACAGGATGGGAGAGTGGAGAGCACCAGTTCAAACTGTCACAGGACGGGAGAGTGGAGAGCACCAGTTCCCACTGTCACAGGAGAGAGAGTGGAGAGCACCAGTTCCCACTGTCACAGGATGGAGAGTGGAGAGCACCAGTTCCCACTGTCACAGGATGGAGAGTGGAGAGCACCAGTTCCCACTGTCACAGGATGGAGAGTGGAGAGCACCAGTTCCCACTGTCACAGGACGGGAGAGTGGAGAGCACCAGTTCCCACTGTCACAGGAGAGAGAGTGGAGAGCACCAGTTCCCACTGTCACAGGAGAGAGAGTGGAGAGCACCAGTTCCCACTGTCACAGGATGGAGAGTGGAGAGCACCAGTTCCCACTGTCACAGGTCAGAGAGTGGAGAGCACCAGTTCCCACTGTCACAGGACAGAGAGTGGAGAGCACCAGTTCCCACTGTCACAGGATGGAGAGTGGAGAGCACCAGTTCCCACTGTCACAGGTCAGAGAGTGGAGAGCACGAGTTCCAACTGTCACAGGTCAGAGAGTGGAGAGCACCAGTTCCCACTGTCACAGGTCAGAGAGTGGAGAGCACCAGTTCCCACTGTCACAGGTCAGAGAGTGGAGAGCACCAGTTCCCACTGTCACAGGTCAGAGAGTGGAGAGCACCAGTTCAAACTGTCACAGGACAGAGAGTGGAGAGCACCAGTTCCCACTGTCACAGGACAGAGAGTGGAGAGCACCAGTTCCCACTGTCACAGGACAGAGAGTGGAGAGCACCAGTTCCCACTGTCACAGGTCAGAGAGTGGAGGGCACCAGTTCCCACTGTCACAGGACGGGAGAGTGGAGAGCACCAGTTCCCACTGTCACAGGTCAGAGAGTGGAGAGCACCAGTTCCCACTGTCACAGGTCAGAGAGTGGAGAGCACCAGTTCCCACTGTCACAGGATGGAGAGTGGAGAGCACCAGTTCCCACTGTCACAGGATGGAGAGTGGAGAGCACCAGTTCCCACTGTCACAGGACGGGAGAGTGGAGAGCACCAGTTCCCACTGTCACAGGACGGGAGAGTGGAGAGCACCAGTTCAAACTGTCACAGGACGGGAGAGTGGAGAGCACCAGTTCCCACTGTCACAGGACGGGAGAGTGGAGAGCACCAGTTCCCACTGTCACAGGACGGGAGAGTGGAGAGCACCAGTTCCCACTGTCACAGGACGGAGAGTGGAGAGCACCAGTTCCCACTGTCACAGGACGGGAGAGTGGAGAGCACCAGTTCCCACTGTCACAGGACAGAGAGTGGAGAGCACCAGTTCCCACTGTCACAGGACAGAGAGTGGAGAGCACCAGTTCCCACTGTCACAGGACAGGAGAGTGGAGAGCACCAGTTCCCACTGTCACAGGACAGAGAGTGGAGAGCACCAGTTCCCACTGTCACAGGATGGGAGAGTGGAGAGCACCAGTTCCCACTGTCACAGGACAGAGAGTGGAGAGCACCAGTTCCCACTGTCACAGGACAGGAGAGTGGAGAGCACCAGTTCCCACTGTCACAGGACGGGAGAGTGGAGAGCACCAGTTCCCACTGTCACAGGACAGAGAGTGGAGAGCACCAGTTCCCACTGTCACAGGACAGAGAGTGGAGAGCACCAGTTCCCACTGTCACAGGACGGGAGAGTGGAGAGCACCAGTTCCCACTGTCGCAGGACAGGAGAGTGGAGAGCACCAGTTCCCACTGTCACAGGACGGAGAGTGGAGAGCACCAACTCCAACTGTCGCAGGAGAGAGAGACCTGCAATAAAATACTAAGGTCACACTTTACTTTGAACTCTCAGTATCCAGTCCGACTCTTTATTCATACATTACAACTGGCGATGAGAGACAGATGACGAACCCAATGATGCAAAGAACTGTGGGCATCCTGGAGAAATTCTCAGAGGCCAATGATTGGGAAACCTCCGTGGAGCGACTCGACCAATACTTCGTGGCCAACGAACTGGAAGGAGATGCAAACGCTGCCAAATGAAGGACGATCCTCCTCACCGTCTGTGGGGCACCAACGTATGGCCTCATGAAAAATCTGCTCACTCCAGCGAAACCCACAGCGAAATCGTACGACGATTTGTGCACACTGGTGCGGGAGCATCTGAACCCAAAGGAAAGCATTCTGATGGCGAGGTACCGGTTCTACACCTACAGAAGGTCTGAAGGCCAGGAAGTGGCGAGTTATGTCGCCGAGCTAAAACGCCTTGCAGGACATTGCGAATTTGAAGGACATTTGGAGCACATATTCAAGAGACCTTTTCGTACTTGGCATTGGCCATGAAATGATACTTCGCAAACTTTTGACTGTAGAGACCCCAACCTTGAGTAAGGTCATAGCGATAGCCCAGGCGTTCATTGCCATCAGTGATAATACTAAGCAAATCTCTCAGCACACGAGTGCTGCTACAAATACCATGAACAAAGTGATGTTGTTTGCAAATCGCAACGTACAGGGCAGGCCCCATATGCCTGCAGCTGCATGTCCGCAGATGTCTCAGAGTCCACCATCAAGGGTGATGAATGCAAGGCCATTAACACCTTGTTGGCACTGCGGGGGTGATCATCGTTTCCATTCATGCCGCTTCAAAGGGTACGTTTGCAAGGGCTGTGGAACAATGGGACACCTCCAACGTATGTGCAGGTGAGCTGCAAATCCTGTTAAACCTGCAAACCACCATGTTGCAGAGGAGGACAGATCCATGGAGGATCATGACGAACCAGAGCCTCAGACCAAGGGGGCAGAGGTACATGGGGTGCACACATTTACCACAAAGTAGCCCCCGATAATGCTGAATGTTGAACTAAATGGACTCCCAGTGTCATTTGAGCTGGACACGGGCGCGAGCTAGTCCATCATGGGCAAATAGACTTTCGATAAACTGTGGTGCAGCAAGGCCTCAAGGCCAGTCTTGACTCCAATTCACACAAAACTGAGAACTTAAACAAAGGATCTGATTCCTGTAATCGGCAGTGCTACTGTAAAAGTCTCCTACGATGGAGCAGTGCACAAGCTACTACTCTGGGTGGTACCGGGCGATGGTCCCACGCTGCTAGGCAGGAGCTGGCTGGGAAAGATACGCAGGAACTGGGAACACGTCAGAGCGCTATCGCCCGCTGACGACACTTTGTGTGCCCAGATCTTAAACAAGTTCCCCTCGCTGTTCGAACCAGGCATCGGGAAATTCCAAGGAGCAAAAGTGCAGATCCATCTAATTCCGGGGGCGCGACCCATCCATCACAAGGCAAGAGCAGTACCGTACATGATGAGAGAAAGGGTAGAGATCGAGCTAGACCGGCTACAAAGAGAGGACATCATTTTGTCAATCGAATTCAACGATTGGGCCAGTCCGATCGTTCTTGTCCTCAAGGGAGACGGCACCATCAGATTCTGTGGTGATTACAAAGTAACTATCAATTGTTTCTCCCTGCAGGACCAATACCCACTACCAAAGGCCGATGACCTTTTTGCTATGCTGGCGGGAGGAAAGACGTTCACGAAGCTAGACTTGACCTCGGCCTACATGCGCAGGAGCTGGAGGAATCATCGAAGGCCCTCACCTGCATCAACACGCACAAAGGTCTCTTCATTTATAACAGATGCCCATTTGGAATTCGATCAGCGGCGATGATATTCCAGAGAAACATGGAAAGCTTACTGAAGTCGGTCCCGCGCACGGTGGTCTTCCAGGACGACATCTTGGTTACAGGTCGGGATACAAGTAAGCATCTGCAGAACCTGGAGGAGGTTCTTTGTCGACCCAACTGCGGGGGGCTCAGGTTAAAATGCTCAAAGTGCGTTTTCCTGGCGCCTGAAGTGGAGTTCCTGGGGAGAAGAATCGCGGCGGACAGCATCAGGCCCACCGATTCGAAGACGGAGGCAATCGAGAACACACCGAGGCCACAGAACGTGACAGAGCTGGGGCCGTTTCTAGGACTCCTGAACTATTTTGGTAACTTCTTACCAGGTCTCAGCACCCTGCTAGAACCACTGCACGCCTTATTGTGTAAAGGAGACGAATGGGTATGGGGCAAAAGCCAAGAAAATGCCTTTGTAAAAGCTAGAAAATTGTTATGCTCAAACAAATTGCTTGTGTTGTATGATCCATGTAAGCGTTTGGTACTAGCGTGTGATGCGTTGTCATATGGCGTCGGGTGTGTATTGCAACAAGCTAATGATTTTATGAAACTGCAACCGGTTGCTTATGCATCCAGGAGTCTGTCTAAGGCTGAGAGAGAATCCAGGAGTCTGTCTACGGCTGAGAGAGCATGATTGAAAAAGAAGCATTAGCGTGTGTCTGTGAGGTAAAGAAATTGCATCAATATCTGTTTGGGCTAAAATTTGAATTGGAAACTGACCATAAGTCACTGATATCCCTGTTTTCCGAGAGTAAGGGGATAAATACTAATGCATCGGCCTGCATCCAGAGATGGGCGCTCACGTTGTCCGCATACATCTACGCCATCCGCCACAGGCCAGGCACAGAAAACTGTGCCGATGCTCTCAGTAGGCTGCCATTGCCCACCATGGGGATGGAAATGGCGCAGCCCGCAGATTTAGTCATGGTTATGGAAGCATTTGAGAGTAAGCAATCACCCATCACAGCCCGACAGATTAGAACCTGGACGAGCCAGGACCCCTTACTGTCCCTAGTTAAAAACTGTGTGCTTCACAGGAGCTGGTCCAGTGTCCCAGTGGAAATGCAGGAAGAGATAAAGCCGTTCCAGCAGTGCAAAGATGAAATGTCTATACAGGCAGACTGCCTTCTGTGGGGAAATCGGGTAGGAGTTCCCAAGAAGGGCACAGACACCTTCATCAGTGACCTCCACAGTATCCACCCAGGCATCGTAATGATGAAAGCGATAGCCAGATCTCACGTGTGGTGGCCCGGTATCGATGCGGACTTAGAGTCCTGTGTGCACAGATGTAATACATGCTCACAGTTAAGTAATGCACCCAGGGAAGCACCACTAAGTTTATGGTCTTGGCCCTCCAAACCGTGGTCTAAAGTCCATGTCGACTACGCAGGTCCGTTTGCCTTATAGTTGTAGACGCGTATTCCAAATGGACTGAATGTGAGATAATGTCGGCAAGCACGTCCGCTGTCACCACTGAAAGCCTGCGGGCCATGTTTGCCACGCATGGACTACCCGATGTCCTTGTGAGCGACAACGGGCCATGTTTTACTAGTGCCAAGTTCAAAGAATTCATGACTCGCAACAGGATCAAACATGTCACATCTGCCCCTTTTAACCAGTGTCCAATGGTCAGGCAGAGAGAGCAGTATAAACTATCAAGCAGGGCTTGAAGAGGGTAACTGAAGGCTCACTGCAGACTCGCCTATCCCGAGTCCTGCTTAGTTATCGCACGAGACCGCACTCACTCACTGGGATCCCACCTGCTGAACTGCTCATGAAAAGAGCACTTAAGACAAGGTTCTTGTTAGTTCATCCTGATCTACATGAACAGGTAGAGAGCAGGCGACTTCAACAAAGTGCATACCATGATAGCGCAAATGTGTCACGTGAGATTGAAATCAATGATCCTGTATTTGTATTGAATTATGGACAAGGTCCCAAGTAGCTTCCCGGCACTGTCGTAGCCAAAGACAGGAGCAGGGTGTTTCGGGCCAAACTTTCAAATGGACTCATTCATCGGAAACACTTGGACCAAATCAAACTCAGATTTACGGACTATCCTGAGCAACCCACCTTGGACCCTACCTTCTTTGACCCCCCAACATATACACCAGTGGCAACCGGCACCGCGGTTGGCCACGAAGCAGAACCCATCATCCACAGCAGCTAGGCTGGACTCACCACACCAGGCAGCCCAGCAAGGCCAGCTGCACAGCAGCCCAGCGAGGGCCCAACAAATGATTCATCAAACCCAGCATCTGCCCCGACAATCAACCAGGGAAAAAGATCGACTCATCTTGTAAAGAGTTACATTGTTGACTTTTGGTGGGGGGGGGGGGGGAGTGTTGTTATATATGTAAACTTGTATATACTTTGTACAGCCACCAGAGGGCTCATCCCCTGGAGTCCCAAGGGATCCCATAATCCCTTGGGAGCACAGGTACTTAAGGAGGCCTCACATGCTGGAGAGGTACTCTGGTGACCTGCAATAAAAGACTAAGGTCACACTTTACTTTGAGCTCACAGTATCCAGTCAGACTCTTTATTCATACATTACACCCCCCCATCCCCCACAGACAGCAGGACCCCCCCCCCCACAGACAGACAGTAGGATCTCCCACCCCCCACAGACAGACAGTAGGATCTCCCGTCCCCCACAGACAGACAGTAGGATCTCCCGTCCCCCACAGACAGACAGTAGGATCTCCCACCCCCCACAGACAGACAGTAGGATCTCCCGTCCCCCACAGACAGACAGTAGGATCTCCCACCCCCCACAGACAGATAGTAGGATCTCCCACCCCCCACAGACAGAAGGATCTCCCGTCCCCCACAGACAGACAGTAGGATCTCCCGTCCTCCACAGACAGACAGTAGGATCTCCCACCCCCCACAGACAGACAGTAGGATCTCCCACCCCCCACAGACAGACAGTAGGATCTCCCGTCCCCCACAGACAGTAGGATCTCCCGTCCCCCACAGACAGTAGGATCTCCCGTCCCCCACAGACAGACAGTAGGATCTCCCGTCCCCCACAGACAGACAGTAGGATCTCCCACCCCCCACAGACAGACAGTAGGATCTCCCGTCCCCCACAGACAGACAGTAGGATCTCCCGTCCCCCACAGACAGACAGTAGGATCTCCCGTTCCCCCACAGACAGACAGTAGGATCTCCCGTCCCCCACAGACAGACAGTAGGATCTCCCACCCCCCACAGACAGACAGTAGGATCTCCCGTCCCCCACAGACAGACAGTAGGATCTCCCGTCCCCCACAGACAGACAGTAGGATCTCCCACCCCCCACAGACAGACAGTAGGATCTCCCGTCCCCCACAGACAGACAGTAGGATCTCCCACCCCCCACAGACAGATAGTAGGATCTCCCACCCCCCACAGACAGACAGTAGGATCTCCCGTCCCCCACAGACAGTAGGATCTCCCGTCCCCCACAGACAGACAGTAGGATCTCCCGTCCCCCACAGACAGACAGTAGGATCTCCCACCCCCCCCAGACAGACAGTAGGATCTCCCGTCCCCCACAGACAGACAGTAGGATCTCCCATCCCCCACAGACAGACAGTAGGATCTCCTGTCCCCCACAGACAGACAGTAGGATCTCCCACCCCCCACAGACAGACAGAGTAGGATCTCCCGTCCCCCACAGACAGACAATAGGATCTCCCACCCCCCCACAGACAGACAGTAGGATCTCCCACCCCCCAGACAGACAGTAGGATCTCCCACCCCCCACAGACAGACAGTAGGATCTCCCGTCCCCCACACACAGACAGTAGGATCTCCCGTTCCCCCACAGACAGTAGGATCTCCCGTCCCCCACAGACAGACAGTAGGATCTCCCACCCCCCACAGACAGACAGTAGGATCTCCCGTCCCCCACAGACAGACAGTAGGATCTCCCGTCCCCCACTGACAGACAGTAGGATCTCCCACCCCCCACAGACAGACAGTAGGATCTCCCGTCCCCCACAGACAGACAGTAGGATCTCCCGTCCCCCACAGACAGACAGTAGGACCCCCCCCCCCCCCACAGACAGACAGTAGGATTTCCCGTCCCCCACAGACAGACAGTAGGATCTCTCCCGCCCCCCAGAAATTCAGTAGGATCTCCCCCCCCCAGACATTCAGTAAGATCTCCCATCCCCCACAGACAGTAGGATCTCTCCCCACCCCCCCACAGACAGACAATAGGATCTCCCCCCCCCCCCTCCCCGCCCCAGACAGTAGGATCTCCCCCCCACAGACAGTAGGATCTCCTGTCAGCAGGATTTCTCTCACACACATATATATTGATACACACATATACACACACGCACTTTCCAATAGGTGGAGGACATTTTTTCCTCCCCTCTCATGGGGACACGGTAATCAATTTTAGTTCCTCCTCTGCTGTCTGAGAGATCTTTCAGGGGCTGTGTCTAATCAGCAATGACAGGCTGTTGTACACTGTGTCTATTATCTTGTCACAACAATTGTCAGATTGATGGGCTCGACCTTTGCCTCTGGCCTTCACTTGTCCAGCACACACGTACCTATTGCTAATTCGGTCACGTCAGAAAGGTCTAGAGCTATCTGGAGAAGTACAGCTCCTCGGGAATGGTGAGCAATCTTTCCCATCACAACACAGAGCACAGAGACTCTGATTTATATAAAGCACCTCCCCACGGCACCAAATACAGTCACCACCACTTAAACGGCCGAGGTTTAAAAAGTGCAACCATTTCTCATTACCGTTACTGTCAATGACAAAGTTGCCATTTAAAGCGTGGCTATTTCAAGCAGAAATGGGTGTCCAGTGAGCCTCATTAAGGTGCAATTATGATTATACTTAAATCACTTCTAAGAGAGTCGGCTAACACTGGAGGTGTTTGAAGAACGTGTGAACAAAGCGGTTGACAAATACTATCAGAGGATTTCACATGCTAACTGATAGCCGAACGCCACATTCACTCTTGGTACTTTCCGACTGAAATAATTCCATGTCGAGAGTTTATCTATTGGCGGCATTTTGCAATGAAAACTACTCCTTCTGTTCCCCTCACAAATAACAGATTCATCCAACCAGTCCAATGCATCTGTTGGGAAAATCGTGTTGACACCTACATACCCACTATAAGCAGTTATCTCCAAGTGCTTCACACAAAGAATTTGTTCTTTCTAAAGCTTGGGGACTGTTACATTGGCAAATGTGGCAGCCATTTTGTTTCAGCACTATTTCACAGTAGGGGCAGTTAGTGCGGTTTTTGCTGACATTAGTTGAGGGATGACCCTGAGAATTTCCTTGCTCTTCCTAAAACAATGCCATGGGACATTTAACATCCACCTGAGCAGGCAGGCGGGGCCTGGTTGAATGCTTTCCCAAGCTATGGGGCATCATTAACTAACTGTTCACACACAGCGCCTACCACAATGCCAAAAAATGTCACACGTTGACGCACACATCCCATGACAGGATTCTGCCATTCTCACGCAATCAAACATCATAAAGCTGTTTGAGGGAAAATGAAGGATAAAATGGTTGATACTTAGGTGCTATGCGGTATGACTATGCCAAGGCATAGAATATAAGAGCAGAGAGGTTATGCTAGAACTATATAAAACACTGGTCAGGCCACAGCTGGAGTACGGCGTGTAGTTCTGGTCACCATTACAGGAAGCATGTGATTGCACTGGAGAGGGTAGAGAGGAGATTCATGAGGATGTTGCCGGGAATGGAGAATTTTAACTATAAGGAAAGATTGGATAGGCTGGGGTTATTTTCTTTGGAACAGAGGTGGCTGAGGGGACACAGAAACATAGAAAAATAGAAAATAGGTGCAGGAGTTGGCCATTCGGACCTTCGACACTTAATTGTGGTGTATAAAATAATGAGGGGCCTGGATAGAGTGAATAGGAAGCAGCTGTTTCCCATGGCAGAGAGGCCAATAACCAGGGGGCATAGATTTAAAGTAATTGGTAGAGGAATTAGAGGGGCATTAAGGAGAAATGTTTTCTCCCAGAGGGCGGTGGGGGTCTGGAAGGGTGGTAGAGGCAGAAACCCTCATCACAATTAAGTATTACTTGGATGTGCACTTGAAGTGCCGTAACCTGCAAGGCTACGGATCAAGAGCTGGAAAGTGGGATTAGGCTGGATAGCTGTTTTTCGACTGGGCCAGACATGATGGGCTGAATGGCCTCCTTCTGTGCCGTAAATTTCTATGATTCTATGCCAATGACAGCTCTACCCAACTGCAGTACCCGGCAGAGAGTACACAACGAGTGCACAAAGACAACCAAAGTACTCAAACACTTGTGGTGCTAAAGAATCGCTTCAGATGCTTGGGCCAGTTGGGCTGGGAGAGGCCGGGGCAGTTAGATTCTGCCCCCGAGGAGGTGGGTAACGTGAATCACAGCGCTGCACAATACTGGCGTGGATTGGAATGAGCGGCGGTAGCAAAGCCAGCCAGCCCCAGATGAAGATGGTCAGCATATAAGGGCCTCATCAACCACTGCTAGTGGGCTCTGCAACTGACACCAATTGGACACACAGTGAGCACACAAGCAGCCACTGGCTGCTTTTACCTACTCAAGTTTTGCCAAGAACTGAATATCTTCAGTTGCATTTTTTTAAAACTGCTACACTTTCCTTTGGGCAAAATCAAAGAATGATTTGCTCTTAACAAATCTCTGAAGGTGCCAGGACAGGTTAACAAAGCAGTTTATAAAGCATACAGCATCCTGGACTTTATAAATAGAGGCATAGGGGCCAAAATTGCCCCTCTCCTTAAGGCCAGTTACCACTGCAAATCGGCGGCCATGCCGCGGAGTGGAGTGGCCGGTGATTTTTGGTGGAATGGCCGCTGCTAGCCCAATTGCCCTCCTGAATTTTCCCGGCGATGCCCCAATCTCCCCCCATACCGCTCCACTGCTGCCCATCCGTGGTAAGCACATCATCACCGTGCGCACCGCCAAACTAACACCCCGACAGTGACATTCCACTCTGAAAATCTTCGGCCCGCCCGGCGGTGCCAAAACAAGCTTTCACCCGGTGTTATAGTGAGGCTGTGGCCTTCTACAGCAGCGGTGCGGCTTCCCTTAAAGGGGAGGGCGCACTGCCGCCATGTTTTTTTTTGTCAGCCGTCTGCCAGGTCGGCCCGACAATTATGCTCCCTGGTTCAGCCAGGCTGCCAACATGCAGCCTGACACGCATCCCCTCTTGGGTGCCAGGCCGCTGGCTCAGCCAAAACCCTCCCTGGTGGCCCAGTGGGCCGAAGTTTTAAGTGAAAGGGAGAACCGTGGTGATGCGGCGCCATGATGATGTCATCGCGGCGGTCACTCCGCACCGCCCCCAACTTGCGCCCCTCAGTTGCTGTCACCGCCGCATCTTTGCCCCTCAGGTGTAGTCACTATCCCCATTATAACCAACTTCCGGATCAAAACAAAAGAAAAGCAAAGAGCACAATTTCGCGAAAGAGTGAACCTGAATTGCAGTTGCGGTAAAAACCACCGTTTTGTGCGGGGGGCAATTTGTACCCCAAAGCCAGCAAGTTATTCTAATCCTATATAAAACACTGGTTCGGCTCCAACTGGAGTATTGTGTCCAATTCTGAAGAAGGACATGAAGGCCTCGGAAAGGGTGCAGAAGAGATTTACTGGAATGGTTCCAGGGATGAAGGACTTCAGTTATGTGGATAGACTGGAGAAGCTGGGTGTTATGTAATGATGTGTGTATCGTCCCAGTACCATAAATGTAATGTAAGCACTATGCCACACCACAGAGGGCGCTGTGGTGGGAAACCTGGAAGTGCCAGCAACAGGCACTATATAAGGCTGACCACCACACCTGAGAGGCACTCTGGGGCTGAACAATAAAGGACGAAGGTCACAGCAGTTAGACTTACACCAGACCGTGTGGAGTCAGTGATTTGTGTGCTACATACACCACATTGGCAACTAGGAAGCGGACGAACTTCACACAACCATGGCTACTCTGGTCTCACTAAAGGATTTTACCGTGGGCAATGATTGGGAGGCCTTCACGGAAAGGCTCGAGCACTACTTCACAGCAATCGACCTGACGGAGGACACGGACGCAATGAGAGATAAGCGTAAGGCGATATTGTTCTCCAGTTGTGGAGATGAGGTTTACTGTCTCGTCAGGGATTTGCTGGCACCCGGGAGCGCCAGGGACAAGTCATACGAGGAGCTGACTGAACTCATTCGTGACCAGTTGAAACCGAAGGAGAACATCCTCACGGCCAGATACAAATGTTACCATCACTGCAGGCCCGAGGGCCAGGATGTCACCAAATATGCTGCGGACCTCAGGAGACTCGCGTCGCCGTGTGATTTTGGGGCACACCTTGACGAGGCGCTGCGAGACGTTTTTGTTATGGGGATTGGCCACGAGGGACTCCTTCACAAGCTGTTAGCCACGGAACCCACAGTCACTCTGACAAAGGCCATCGCCATCAGCCGGGCACATATGACCTCGACTTGTAGCACCAAGCAAATAATCCACACAGTCTCGAACCCGGCAGGCACTGTCCACAGGATAGCGCCCACCACGGACAAAACTGCAGAACGTGGCTCTGCCCGAGGCAGAGAGCACGGACCTCGGGATCCTGGAACTCAGAGTCCGCTGAGGGGGGCCAATCAAGCAGCACCATGCTGGCATTGTGGAGGAAGCCATGGGGCTCACCGGTGCAGGTTTGCGGAGTACACGTGCAATACCTGCCACGTTAAAGGCCACCTTCAGCGTATGTGTAAAAGAAATCAGACTCACCGTGTGGCTGAGGAGATGGGGGATGATCCACTGTTCAGCGAGGAGCAGGCAGAAGATGGTGAGGTGTTGGGACTGTACACATGTACCGACGATTCGCCCCCAGTGATAAGGGAAGTAAAAATCAACGGAGTCCCTGTGAGTATGGAAGTGGACACGGGCTCGGGTCCGTCGTTGATGAGTTGGAGAACTTTTGATAAACTGTGGATTAACCCAGCTGCACGACCCAAGCTGGTCCTGGTCACGGTGAAACTGCGTACCTACACCAGGGAACTAATACCTGTTCTTGGCAGAGTGATGGTGCAGGTATCCCACGGGGGCGAGACGCACAGTTTACCTTTGTGGGTCGTTGCAGGCGATGGGCCGACGCTCCTCGGCCGGAGGTGGATGGGGACGGTCCGTGGGAGCTGGGAAGACTTCACCACTCCACAGGCTGCTGCTCCCCGGGGTGCTGCCGTGCCCCGGGTCCCCAGAGAGCAGCGCTGACCGAGCTGGAGCCTCAATCCACCCACAGGCAAGCCCCAGGCCCGGACCTCACACAGAGATCCTGCAGCCTCAGCCCCCACAGGCAAGCCCCAGGCCCGGACCTCAAGCCACAGAGACCCTGCAGCCTCAGCCCCCACAGGCAAGCCCCAGGCCCGGACCTCACACAGAGATCCTGTGGCCTCAGCCCCCACAGGCAAGCCCCAGGCCCGGACCTCACACAGAGACCCTGCAGCCTCAGCCCCCACAGGCAAGCAGCCCTGCAGAGAGGGGCCTAGTGGGGGGGGGGGGGAGCCGGCGGGGTGTGAAGTATCCAGGATGGCCGGCGGATCGGAAGAGCCCCGCCGAGGAAGTTGCCATTGGGCGGACCCCGCCGAGGAGCTGTCTACTAGTTTGCCAAGGTTTTTATATTTTGTCTCTGCAGAAGACAGTTTCTCTCATTGCTCAATGATACGAACCACAGGACCATTATGGGCCTGTCAGTGAAATAAGTGTTTCAATTTTGCCAGTGTCACTTTTCCAAATCTATGCACTCCAGATCTGAATTTTCATCCTTTACACTGGTTAGATGTCAGCTGATTAAGAAATATAAAATATCTTTTTATAGCTGCATTGTTTCCTGTATTCTTGCTAATGAAAATGAATTACACAAAAGCAGCCATGGCAAGCGCTCTCTCATCCACTATTTTGAACTCTCTGCTATATGGAGTGGTTGTAGCAGATACCTTTGACACATTTAAGGGGAGGCTTTGATGTATACGTGAGGGAATAGGGAATAGAGGGATATGAGGTGCAGGGTAGGAAAAGGTAATTAGGGTGGGAAGAGGGTCTAGTGAAATAAAGACATTAGCTGCTTGTCCAACATCCAGTATTTGATGAGCAGAAATTTCCTACAATTAAATATTGGAAAGACCGAAGCTAATGTCTTCGGTTCCAGCCACAAGCTCCATTCCCCCAGCCACCAACTCCATCCCTCTGCCTGGCCACTGTATGAGTCCGAACCAGACCGTTTGCAAACTTGCCATCCTATTTCACCCTGAGCTAAGCTTGCAAACCCTTATCCTGTACACAAAGTAACGTTGTTTTCAGGCAGGAATGCCTATGGCAGAATGTACACGCCAACAGCTGCACAACCTCAGATAACTCAGAGTCCGCCATCAAGCGTTAATGCGAGGCAGTTAACACCTTGTTGGTGCTGCGGGGGTGATCATCAACCCCCATCAATGCCGCTTCAAACACTATGCGTGCAAAGGCTGTGGAACAATGGGACACCTCCAGCAAATGTGCAGACAAGCTGCAAACCCTGCAAACCACCACGTTGCAGAGGAAAACCGATCCATGGAGGATCAAACTGAACTAGAGACTCAAACTGAACTAGAGACTCGAACCGAGGAGGCAGAAGTGTACAGGGTACACACCTTCACCACGAAATGTCCACCGATCATGTTAAAAGTAGAACTGAAAGGAATTCCAGTATCCATGGAATTGGACACGGGTGCGAGTCAGTCCATCATGAGCAAAAAGGCCTTCGACAGGCTGTGGTGCAACAACGCACACAGGCCCAAGCTTAGCCCAATTCACACCAAGCTGAGAACTTACACCAAAGAGCTGACCCCTGTAATTGGCAGCGCAGAAGTAAAAGTCTCCTATGATGAAGCAGTGCACGAAATACCACTATGGATTGTACCAGGAGATGGCCCCACACTGTTCGGCAGAAGCTGGCTGGGAAAAATCCACTGGAACTGGGACGACATCCGAGCGCTCTCGTCCGTGACGACGCCTCATGTGCCCAGGTTCTGAGCAAGTTTCCGTCGTTGTTTGAGCCAGGCATCGGAAGTTTCTCGGGGGCGAAGGTGCAGATCCACTTGGTTCCCGGTACACAGCCCATCCACCACAAGGCACGAGCGGTGCTATATACGATGAGAGAGAAAGTGGAGATCGAGTTATACAGTCCGCAACGAGAGGGCATCATCTCGTGGAGTTCAACGAGTGGGCCATTCCGATTCTCAAGGGCGGTGGCACGGTCAGAATTTGTGGGGGCTATAAAGTAATGATTAACCGTTTTTCGCTGCAGGACCAGTATCCGCTACCCAAGGCAGTCGACCTATTTGCGACCCTGGCTGGAGGAAAGATGTTCACCAAGTTGGACTGACCTCGGCCTACATGTCGCAGGAGCTGGCGGAATCTTGGAAAGGCCTCACCTGCATCAACACGCACAAAGGTCTGTTCATCTACAATAGATGCCCGTTTGGGATTCGATCGGCCGCGGCTATTTTTCAAAGGAACATGGAGAGTCTGCTAAAGTCGGTTCCGCGCACCGTGGTTTTCCAGGACGACATATCGATCACAGGTCGGGACACCATCGAACACCTGCAGAACCTGGAAGAGGTTCGAAGTCAGCTAGATCGTGTGGGACTCGGGTTGAAACGCTCGAAGTGTGTTTTCCTGGCGCCAGAGGTCACGTTCTTAGGGAGAAGAATCGCGGCAGACGGCATCAGACCCACCGACGCCAAGACGGAGGCCATCAAGAACACGCCGAGACGGAGACAGAGCTGCGGTCGTTCCTTGGACTCCTCAATTATTTTGTAAATTTCCTACCCGGGTTAAGCACCTTGCTAGAACCTCTACACGTGTTGCTACACAAGGGAGATTACTGGGTACGGGGGAAACCACAAGAGACTGCTTTTGAGAAAGCCCGAAATCTGTTATATTGCAACAAACTGCTTGTCCTGTATGATCCTTGTAAACGTTTAGTGCTAGCTTGCAATGCGCCTTCGTACGGGGTGTGTGTTACAACAAGCAAATGAATTGGGAACATTGCAACCGGTCGTTTATGCATCCAGCAGCTTGTCCGAGGCCAAAAGGGCCTTCGGCATGATTGAAAAAGAAGCTCTGGCATGCGTTTACGGGATAAATAAAAATGCATCAGTATCTGTTTGGGCTTAAGTTCGAGTTAGAAACTGACCATAAGACGCTCATATCGCTATTCTCAGAGAGCAAAGGTATCAATACCAATGCCTCTGCTCGCATCCAAAGATGGGCGCTCACGCTATCTGCATATGTAATTCACCACAGACCAGGCACAGAGAACTGCGCTGATGCTCTCAGTCGGCTACCATTGCCCACCACTGGGGTGGAAATGGCAGAGCCTGCAGACTTATTCTTGGTGATGGATGCATTTGAAAACGAAAAGTCACCCGTTACAGCCCGGCAGGTCAGGACCTGGACCAGCCAGGGTCCTTTACTGTCCCTTGTAAAAAAACTGTGTCCTCCATGGGAGTTGGTCCAGCATCCTAGCGGAGATGCATGAAGAGATCAAGCCGTTCCAGCGGCATAAAGACGAAATGTCCATACAGGCGGACTGTCTCTTGTGGGGTAATCGCGTGGTTTTACCCAAGAAAGGCAGAGAAACTTTCATACGCGACCTACACAGTACCCACCCAGGCATAGTAATGATGAAAGCCATAGCCAGATCCCATGTGTGGTGGCCTGGCATCGACTCAGATTTGGAGTCTTTCGTGCGCCAATGCAATACTTGCTCTCAACTGAGCAATGCACCCAGGGAGGCATCGCTAAGTTTGTGGTCATGGCCCTCCAAACCGTGGTCTAGGATCCACGTGGACTTTGCTGGCCCGTTTCTGGGCAAAATGTTCTTGGTTGTTGTGGATGCATATTCAAAGTGGATTGAGTATGTAATAATGTCTAAGCACGTCCACTGCCACCATCGAAAACCTATGAGCCATGATTGCCATGCACGGCCTGTCTGATGTCCTGGTCAGTGACAACGGGCCGTGCTTCACCAGCGCTGAATTCAAGGAATTCATGACCCGTAATGGGATCAAGCACGTCACATCTGCCCTGTTCAAGCCTGCATCCAATGGCCAGGCAGAACGGGCAGTCCAAACCATCAAGCAAAGCTTGAAATGCGTGTCGGAAGGCTCCCTGCAAACCCGCCTGTCCTGAGTCCTGCTCAGTTACCGCATCAGACCCAACTCGCTCACTGGGGTTCCCCCAGCCGAGCTGCTCATGAAAATGGCGCTCAAAACAAGGCTCTCTCTAGTCCACCCTGATCTCCATGATCACATCGAAGGCAGGCGGCATCAACTAAGCATGTACCATGATCGTGCAAATTTGTCACATGATATTGAAGTCAATGACCCTGTATTTGTACTCAACTATGGACATGGTCCCAAATGGCTTGCTGGCTCTGTCATAGACAAAAAAGGGAGTGTAAAGTCCTTACACAATACCATAAATCCACACGAGGGACATTCTATGGACACGGTCACTCCATGACCTGAACCTTTATTCACAGGACCAAGAAGTGATGACCCTGCGTGGGACCTCCCTTTATATACCTGGATGACCAGGTGAGGAGTGTCTCCCACAAGTTCACCCCGTAGTCAAGGTGTGCATTTCTTACCTATATGCAGTATTGCAGTGTTGTTACATGAAGGTTACATACATGACATCACCTCCCCCCCAACGTCTATTGGGATCACAGGTTAAGTCTTGCGGGTGGTCTGCACTCCCTCGTGGAGCGTCACAGTTGGGGCTCTGGCTGTTGAGCCTTGGCCTGCGTGCCTGTCCCCTGTGGTGATTCCGGCCTGTCTGGGCTGACCGCAGGAACTGTGCATGCTGCTGAATGTTCTTGTTGCTCGTTCACTGGCGGTGGTGTGAATACCATCTCATGGTCTTCTTCAGGTTCCTCAGTGTCCATGCTGAACCTTTTTTTTAAAACTTGGTCCAGATGCTTGCGGTATATCTGCCCATTGTTAAGGTTAACCACTATGACCCTCTTCGTCTATTACAGTATCCTCAAGCCATTTGGGCCCCAAAGCGTGATTGAGAACAAATATGGGGTCATCAATTTCTATACATCTCCCCCTTGAATTTCGGTCATGGTACTCGTTTTGGGACTGGCGCTTGCCCTCAACAATGTCGGACAGGACTGGATGAATGAGGGACAGCCGAGTTTTGAGTGTTCGTTTCATGAGTAGCTCTGCGGGCGGGACCCCCGTGAGCGAGTGCAGTCGGGACCTATAGGTCAGCAGGAGGCGCGATAGGCGGCATTGAAGGGAGGGACCTTGAATCCGGAGCATGCCTTGTTTCATGATTCGGACCGCACGTTCCGCCTGGCCATTGGAAGCCGGCTTGAACGGTGCTGTCCTGACATGGTTAATGCCATTACCCGACATGAATTCCCAGAATTCATAGCTTGTGAAACATGGGCCATTATCGCTAACAAGGATTTCCGGCAAGCCGTGGGTCGCAAAGACTTTCCACGGTGGTGGATGTCGTGCACGAATTCAAAATGATGCGCTCGATCCATTTCAAGTACGCATCAACCACAATGAGAAACATTTTTCCCATGAACAGGCCCGCGTAGTCTACGTGAATACGTGACCATGGCCTGGTGGACCAGGGCCACGGGCTGAGCGGGGCCTCCCTGGGGGCATTACTTAGCTGGGCACACGTCGTGCACCTGCGAACAGTGTTCCAGATCTGAATCAATTCCCGGCCACCAAACGTGTGACCGGGCAATGGCCTTCATCAGCACGATGCCTGGGTGCTCGCGGTGGAGTTCCCTGATGAATGCTTCCCTACCCCTCTGGGGCATGACTACCCAGCTGCCCCATAGTAGGCAGTCAGCTTAGATGGAGAGCTCATCCACCCATCCGTGAAACAGTTTGACCTCCTCAGGGCATGCTCTGTGTGCGGGTGCCCAATCCCCAGTCAGGACACATTTCTTAATCAAGGATAGGAGGGGATTTCTGTTGGTCCAGATTTTGATCTGACGGGCTGTGATGGGGGAGCCTGTGCTGTCAAAGGCATCGACAGCCATGACCATCTCAGCACTTTGCTCCGCTGCCCCTCAGTGGTGGCCAGTGGAAGCCTGCTGAGCGCGTCAGCACAATTTTCAGTGCCAGGCCGGTGCCGGATGGTGTAGTCATACGCAGCGAGCGTGAGAGCCCATCGCTGTATGCGAGCTGACGCATTGGCATTGACAGCCTTGCTGTCTGACAGCAGGGATGTTAACAGCTTGTGGTCCATTTCTAATTCGAACCTCCTGCCAAAAAGGTATTGATGCATCTTTTTCACCCCATAGACACATGCGAGTGCTTCCTTCTCAACCATCCCATATCCCCGTTCAGCTTGAGAGCATGACCTGGAGGCATAAGCCACAGGTTGTAGTTGGCCCTCAGCGTTACCCTGCTGCAACATGCACCCAACCCCATAGGATGATGCATCACATGTCAGAACCAATTTCTTACGGGGGTCGTACAGGGTCAACAACTTATTGGAACAAGGTCGGTTCCGCGCCTGATTGAAAGCCCGTTCCTGACAGTCCCTCCAAAACCAATTGCAACCCTTACACAGGAGCACGTGTAGCGGCTCCAACAATGTGCTTAAGTTCAGCAGAAAGTTCCCGAAATAGTTCAAGAGTCCCAGAAATAAACGCAACTCCGATGTGTTGCAGGGCCTGGGCGCTCGTCGAATCATCTCCGTTTTGGATTTGGTAGGCCAAATCCCATCTGCAGCAACCCTCCTGCCCAGAAACTCGACCTCGGGAGCCAAAAACACACACTTAGACTTCTTGATTCGCAGGCCTACCCGGTCCAGTCGGCGTAGCACCTCCTCCAGGTTGTGGAGGTGTTCCTCGGTGTCACGACCCGTGATGAGGATGTCGTCCTGAAATACGATCGTTCCAGGAATGGATTTGAGCAGGCTTTCCATGATTCTTTGAAAAATCGTGGCCGCTGACCGAATGCCAAATGGACACCTGTTGTAAACAAACAGTCCCTTGTGCATGGTGATGGTGGTCAGTAGTTTAGATTCGTCGGCCAGTTCTTGGGTCATATAGGCTGAGGTGAGGTCCAACTTGGTGAACAGCTTGCCGCCTGCCAGTGTGGCAAAAAGGTCCTCTGCTCTCGGGAGCGGGTAGTGATCTTGTAGTGACACCCGATTGATAGTGGCCTTGTAGTCGCCACAGATCCTGACCGAGCCATCGGCTTTTAAGACGGGAACGATCGGGCTTGCCCAGTCGCTGAATTCAATGGGCGAGATGATGCCCTCTCTCAGCAACCGGTCCAACTCGCTTTCAATTTTCTCCCGCATCACATACGGCACCGCTCTGGCTTTGTGGTGCACTGGGCTGGCGTCCGGGGTGATGCGTATCACTACTTTGGTACCTTTGAACGTCCCGACGCCAGGTTGAAATAGTGACTCAAATTGCTCATGGACCTGTGAGCATGAACTTCGCTCCACAGATGACATGGCGTGCACATCCCCCCATTTCCAGTTCATCTCAGCTAACCAGCTCCTCCCCATCAGGACGGGACTATTGCCCGGGACAATCCAGAGAGGCAGCCGGTTCACTGATCCATTGTGTGTGACAGCCAACATTGCACTGCCTAGCACTGGAATGATTTCTTTGGTGTATGTCCATAATTGCGTCTCAATGCGTTCTAGTTTGGGTCTGCTGGCTTTGAGTGGCCACAGCTTTTCAAATTGTTGAACGCTCATGAGTGACTGGCTGGCCCCCGTGTCCAGCTCCATGCGTACAGGGATGCCGTTTAATCGGACTTTCATCACCATAGGTGGCGTTTTGGTATATGAGCTGTGAATGTTTGCCACATGGACCCGCTGAACTTCAGCGTCCATTGATTTGCCCCAAGCGTCATCTTGCCTCGCAGACCCCGCATCTGGTTCATCCGCCTCGTATATTTGCCTGGTTACAGGCTTTCTGCACATTCTGGCTAAATGGCCAGTGAGGTTCCAATTTCTGCAGGCGAACTGTTGAAACCTGCAGGTCCTAGCAGTATGTCTGCCCCCACACCTCCAGCATGAACTGAGATTCCCATTGTTGTGAACAAAAGAGCTGTTACAAGGCATTCCTCGCTGAATGTCCCTTTGACTGCTCTTGAGCACCCTGTTAGTGGGTGTCAATGGCCCCATCCTGGGCCGTATTGTCCAATGGGGGGGCGTAAATGTCCATTCAGCCTGCTATTGTCTCTGTTGGAGACTTACTCTTGGGTCTATTGCTGCCTGGAGTGTGTCGAACTGCTCTTGCCTGCCTGCGGGGCTCTGTGTCGCGTTTATGATGTTGACTCCCACGTTGATCCATCGCCACGTTGGAGGCAGAATTGCGCGCGTATATTAACTTGGTTTCCTCCTCCCCCGCCATGAAGGTCTGAGCCAGCAATGCCGCCGCTTCCAAGGTCAAATCCTTGGTCTCAATTAACTTTCTGAAAATCCCAGCATGACCGATGCCCTCAATAAAGAAATCCCTTAGCATCTCCCCTGCAGGCATCTGTGAACTTACAGAGGCTGGCCAAGCGCCGGAGGTCCACAACGAAGTCCGGTATGCTCTGTCCTTCCCGACATCGGTGGGTATAAAATCTGTGTCAGGCCATGTGTATGCTGCTCGACGGTTTGAGGTGCTCACTGATTAGTTTGCTGAGCTCTTCAAACGTTTTGTCCGCCGGCTTCTCGGGTGCTAGCAGGTCTTTCATGAGCGCTTAAGTCTTAGATCCACAGCTGGTCAGTAGATGAGCCCTTCGCTTGTCGGCTGCTGCGTCTCCCAGCCAGTCCTTCGTGACAAAGTTCTGCTGAAGCCTCTCAATGAAATCGGCCCAGTCCTCATCAACACAGTACCATTCATCTGTGCTGCCGGTGTCCATTCTCGTGGGTCGTTGATTCCCGTTTCTCGTCGCCAATGTAAAGTCCTTACACAATACCACAAATCCACACAAGGCACATTCTATGGACAAGGTCACTCCATGACCTGAACCTTTATTCACAGGACCAAAAAGTGATGACCCTGCGTGGGACCTCCCTTTATATACCTGGGTGACCAGGTGAGGAGTGTCTCCCACAAGTTCACCCCCTGTGGTCAAGGTGTGCATTTCTTACGTATATACAGTATTGCAGTGTTGTTACATAAAGGTTACATACATGACAGGGACTTGGGTGTTTCAGGTCAAACTCGCAAATGGACTAACTTGCAGAAAGCATTTGGATCAAACCAAACTGCGATTCACAGACAGCCACGAGCAACCTGAAGAGCACACCACCAAATTTGACCCTCCGACACACACACAAGTGGCAACCATCACGGTTGACCACGAAGCTGAACTCATCATCCCCAGCTGCCCAGCGAGGCCAGCTGCCCAGCAAAGGCCCAACCAACTCACCTGCACCTGCATTTGTACTGAGACGATCGAGTAGGGAGTGAAAAGCCCCAGATCGTCTCACCCTGTAAATATGTGTACTATTGACTTTGGGAGGGAGTGATGTTATGTATGCAACCCTATGTAACCAACATTCTACCGCCACCTGAGGGCGTACCTGTTGGAGTCCCAAGAGATCCCAGCATCCCTTGGGAGCACTGCATATAAGCAGGCCTGCCATGCTATACCAATACTCGAGTTAGAATAAAGAGACTAAGGTCACACTTACTCACGTCTACAGTACTCAGTCACATTACGTTATTATGGACGTAACACTTTCCATCACCAAGACCGCCTATTTCCACCTCCGTGACATCGCCCGTCTCCACCCTTGTCTCAGCTCATCTGCTGCTGAAACACTCATCCATGCCTTTGTTGCCTCTAGACTTGACTATTCCATTGCTCTCCTGGCTGGCCTCCCACATTCTACCCTCTGTAAACTTGAGGTCATCCAAAACTCGGCTGCCCAGGACCTAACTCGCACCATCATCCCTGTGCTTGCTAACCTACTTCAGCTTCCGGATAAGCAACGCCTCGATTTTAAAATTCTCATCCTTGTTTTCATATCTCTCCATGGCCTCGCCCCTCCCTATCTCTGCAATCTCCTCCATCTCTACAACCCTCCGAGATCTCCGTGCTCCTCTAATTCTGGCTTCTTGCACATCGCCCAACTTTACCCGCTCCACCATTGGCGGCCGTGCTTTCAGCTGCCTGGGCCCCAAGCTCTGGAATTCCCTCTCTATACCTCTCCTCCTTTACAGCGCTCCTTAAAACCTAGTTCTTTGACCAATATCTCATGTGGTTCAGTGTCAAATTTTGTTTGCTAACTTTCCAGTGGAGTGCCTTAGAAACATAGAAATTTACAGCACAGAAGGAGGCCATTTCGGCCCATCATGTCCGCGCCGGCCAACAAAGAGCCACACGGCCCTCGGTCAGCAGTCCTGAAGGTTACATATAAACCTATGAACAATGGCGGACAAGAGCATTCAGCCCAACCAGTCCACCCCCCCCACAACTGCAATACCCCATATATCGCAACAATTTACACTACACCCCACCCGGAGCCATATGATCTCCTGGGAGAGGCAAAAAAATAGATAAAAACCCAGGCCAATTGGGGAAAAAAATCTGGGAAAATTCCTCTCCGACCCATCCAGGCAATTGAAACTAGTCCAGGAGATCACTCTGGCCGTATTAGAGTCCCTGAAGTCATAGGCAGTCCTTCGGAATCGAGGAGGACTTGCTTCCAATCTAAACATGAGTTCTTAGGTGGCTGAACAGTCCAATACGAGAACCACAGTCCCTGTCACAGGTGGGACAGATAGTCGTTGAGGGAAGGGGTGGGTGGGACTGGTTTGCTGCACGCTCTTTCCGCTGCCTGCATTTGATTTCTGCATGCTCTCGGCATTGAGACTCGAGGTGCTCAGCGCCCTCCCGGAAGCACTTCCTCCACTTAGGGCGGTCTTTGGCCAGGGACTCCCAGGTGTCAGTGGGAATGTTGCACTTTATCAGGGAGGCTTTGAGGGTATCCTTGTAATGTTTCCTCTGCCCACCTTTGGCTCGTCTGCCGTGAAGGAGTTCCGAGTAGAGCGCTTGCTTTGGGAGTCTTGAGTCTGGCATGCGAACAACGTAGCCTGCCCAGCAGAGCTGACCAAGTGTGGTCAGTACTTTAATGCTGGGGATGTTGGCCTGAAGTACTTACCATCGTATCTGCGCCAGCCAACAAGAGGTTATCCAGTCAATCCCACTTACCAGCAGGTTACGGCACTTCAAGTGCCCATCCAAGCACCTTTTAAATGTGGTGAGGGTTTCTGCCTTGACCACCTTTCCAGGCAGTGAGTTCCAGACCCCCACAACCCTCCGCAAGAAGAAGCATCCCCTCAAATCCTCTCTAAACCTTCCACCAAGCACCAATGCCCCCTCGTAATTGACCCCTTCACCAAGGGAAATAGGCCTTTGCTATCCACTATATCCAGGCCCCTCAAAATTTTATATACCTCAATGAGCCTCCTCTGTTCCAAGGAGAAAAAACCCAGCCAATCCACAATCTGTCCTCATAGCTAAGATTCTCCAGGCAGCATCCTCGTAAATCTCCTCTGCACCCTCTCCAGTGCAATCACGTCCTTCCTATAATACGGCGACCAGGATTGCACGCAATATTCCAGCTGTGGCCTAACCAATGTATTATACAATTTAAGCAAAGCCTCCCTGCTCTTATATTCTATGCCTCGGCCAATAAAGGCAAGCATTCCGTATGCCGTCTTAACCACCTTATCCACCTGGCCTGCTACTTTCAGGGATCTGTGGACAAGCACTCCAAGGTCCCTTTGTTCATCTACACTATTAAGTGGCCTACCATTTAATGTGTACTCCCTCGAGAGGCGGGAGATCGCGGCGGTAGCGGCCTATAAAGGCCCAACGCGGCGGCAGTTCGGGGAGTTCGTGGTCTGCGAGAGGCGGGAGATCGCGGAGGTAGCGGCCTATAAAGGCCCAACGCGGCGGCAGTTCGGGGAGTTCGTGGTCTGCGAGAGGCGGGAGATCGCGGAGGTAGCGGCCTATAAAGGCCCAACGCGGCGGCAGTTCGGGGAGTTCGTGGTCGGCGAGAGGCGGGAGATCGCGGAGGTAGCGGCCTATAAAGGCCCAACGCGGCAGCTGCAGCAGGGAGGCAAAAAAGAAGTAGAAATAAATCGAAAGGTGACGTCACAGCCAAGGGGGTAAGTGATTGGCTGGTCATTGGCAAGTAGCTTTTCTTTTTATTTTCTTTATCAGTAAGTAACCTTTTAACATTGTTGTTGCCAATTTAAGTTTATCTAAGGGTTAAGTCATGGCAGGAGAGCTCGGACACGTGTTTCTTCCTCCTGTACTATGTGGGAACTCAGGGACGCTTCCGGTGTCCCTGTCGACTACGTGTGCGAGAAGTGTATCCGCCTGCAGCACCTGACAGACCGCATTGCAGCACTGGAGCTGCAGGTGGATTCACTCTGGAGCATCCATGATGCTGAGAATGACGTGAATAGCACGTTTAGTGAGTTGGTCTTACCGCAGGTAAAGGGGATACAGCCAGATAGTGAATTGAAGACCAGCAGGAAGAACAGTGCAACGAAGGTAGTGCAGGGATCCCCTGCGGTCATCCCCCTGCAAAACAGATACACCGCTCTGGGTACGGTTGGGGGGGATGACTCATCAGGGGAGGGCAGCAGCAGCCAAGTTCATGGCACCGTGGGTGGCTCTGCTGCACAGGAGGGCAGGAAAAAGAGTGGGAGAGCGATAGTGATAGGGGATTCAATTGTAAGGAGAATAGATAGGCGTTTCTGTGGCCACAATCGAGACTCCAGGATGGTATGTTGCCTCCTTGGTGCAAGGCTCAAGGATGTCTCGGAGCAGGTGCAGGACATTCTAAAAAGGGAGGGTGAACAGCCAGCTGTCGTGGTACATATAGGTACCAATGATATAGGTAAACAAACGGGATGAGGTCCTACGAGACGAACTTAGGGAGCTAGGAGTTCAATTAAAAAGTAGGACCTTAAAAGTACTAATAATGGTATTGGGGGTAATGTACTGACGTGGATAGAGAACTGGTTGGTAGACAGGAAGCAGAGAATCGGGATAAACGGGTCCTTTTCAGAATAGAAGGCAGTGACTAGTGGAGTGCCGCAGGGCTCAGTGCTGGGACCCCAGCTCTTTACAATATATATTAACGATTTAGATGAAGGAATTGAGTGTAATATCTCCAAGTTTGCAGATGACACTAAACTGGGTAGCAGTGTGAGCTGTGAGGAGGACGCTAAGAGGCTGCAGGGTGACTTGGACAGGTTAGGTGAGTGGGCAAATGCATGGCAGATGCAGTATAATGTGGATAAATGTGAGGTTATTCATTTTGGGGGCAGAATATTATCTGAATGGCAGATTAGGAAAAGGGGAGGTGCAACGAGACCTGGTTGTCATGGTACATCAGTCATTGAAAGTGGGCACGCAGGTACAGCAGGCGGTGAAGAAGGCAAATGGTATGTTGGCCTTCATAGCTAGGGGATTTGAGTATAGGAGCAGGGAGATCTCACTGCAGTTGTACAGGGCCTTAATGAGGCCTCACCTGGAATATTGTGTTCAGTTTTGGTCTCCTAATCTGAGGAAGGACTTTCTTGCCATTGAGGGAAGGTACAGCAGACTGATTCCAGGGATGGCTGGACTGACATATGAGGAGAGACTGGATCAACTGGACCTTTATTCACTGGAGTTTAGAAGGATGAGAGGGGATCTCATAGAAACGTATAAGATTCTGACGGGACTGGACAGGTTAGATGCGGGAAGAATGTGCCCGATGTTGGGGAAGTCCAGAACCAGGGGACACAGTCTTAGGATAAAGGGTAGGCCATTTAGGACTGAGATGAGGAGAAACTTCTTCACTCAGAGAGTTGTTAACCTGTGGAATTCCCTGCCACAGAGAGTTGTTGATGCCAGTTCATTGGATATATTCAAGAGGGAGTTAGATATGGCTCTTACGGCTAAGGGGATCAAGGGGTATGGAGAGAAAGCAGGAAAGGGGTACTGAGGGAGTGATCAGCCATGATCTTATTGAATGGCGGTGCAGGCTCGAATGGCCTACTACTGCATCTATTTTCTATGTTTCTTTATTAGCCCTCCCCAAGTGCATACTTCACACTTCTCCGAATTAAATTCCATTTGCCACTGTTCTGCCCACCCGACTAGTAGACTGATATCCTCCTGCAGTCCATGACTTTCCCCTTCAGTATCAACCACGCAGCCAATTTTAGTGTCATCTGCAAACTTCTTAATTATATCCCCTATATTCAAATCTAGATTATTAATGTATACCACAAAAAGCAAGGGACCCAGTACTGAGCCCTGCGGAACCCCACTGGAAACATCCTTCCAGTCACAAAAACACCCATCAACCATAAGAACATAAGAAATAGGAGCAGTAGGAGGCCATACGGCCCCTCGAGCCTGCTCCATCATTTAATATCATGGCTGATCTGATCATGGACTCAGCTCCACTTCTCCATCCGCTCCCCATAACCCCTTATTGTTTAAGAAACTGTCTATTTCTGTCTTAAATTTATTCAATGTCCCAGCTTCCACAGCTCTCTGATGCAGCGAATTCCATAGATTAACAACCCTCAGAGAAAAATTCCTCCTCATCTCTGTTTAAATGGGTGGCCCCTCATTCTAAGATCATGCCCTCTAGTTCTAGTCTCCCCCATCAGTAAAAACTTCCTCTCTGCATCCACCTTGTCAAGCCCCCTCATAATCTTATATAGATGAGGTCCTTACTACTAGGGGGATCAAGGGGTATGGCGAGAAAGCAGGAATGGGGTACTGAAGTTGAATGTTCAGCCATGAACTCATTGAATGGCGGTGCAGGCTAGAAGGGCCGAATGGCCTACTCCTGCACCTATTTTCTATGTTTCTATGTTTCTATGTTTCGATAAGATCACCTCTCATCTTCTGAATTCCAATGAGTATAGGCCCAACCTACTCAACCTTTCCTCATAAGTCAACCCGCTCATCCCCGGAATCAACCTAGTGAACCTTCTCTGAACTACCTCCAAATCAAGTATATCCTTTCGTAAATATGGAAACCAAAACTGCACGCAGTATTCCAGGTGTGGCTTCACCAATACCTTATTTAGCTGTAGCAAGACTTCCTTGCTTTTATACTCCATCCCCTTTGCAATAAAGGCCAAGATACCATTGGCCTTCCTGATCACTTGCTGTACCTGCATACTATCCTTTTGTGTTTTATGCACAAGTACCCCAGGTCCCGCTGTACTGCGGCACTTTGCAATCTTTCTCCATTTAAATAATAACTTGCTCTTTGATTTTTTCTGCCAAAGTGCATGACCTCACACTTTCCAACATTATACTCCATCTGCCAAATTTTTGCCCACTCATTTAGCCTGTCTATGTCCTTTTGCAGATTTTTTGTGTCCTCCTCATACATTGCTTTTCCTCCCATCTTTGTATCGTCCGCACTACCCTTTGAACCATTACCCTTTGCTTCCTACCTCTAAGCCAATTTTGGATCCAACTTGCCACTTTGCCCTGGATCCCATGGGCTTTTACTTTCGTGACCAGTCTGCCACGTGGGACTTTATCAAAAGCTTTGCTAAAGTCCACATACACTGCATCAGACGCACTACCCTCATCAACCCTCCTGGTTACCTGCTGGAAAAATTCAATTAGGTTAGTCAAACACGATCTTCCCTTAACAAATTTGTGCTGATTGTCCCGGATTAACCCTTGCCTTTCTAAATGTAGATTTATCCTCTCCTTCGGGATTTTTTTCAATAATTTCCCCACCACTGAGGTTAGGCTGACAGGCCTGTAATTACTCGGCCTATCCCTTTCTCCCTTCTTAAACAAAGGTACTATATTAGCAGTCCTCCAATCCTCTGGCACCATGCCCAGATCCAAAGAGGACAAGAAAATGATGGTCAAGGCCTCTGCTATTTCCTCTTTTGCTTCGCTCAACAGCGTGGGATGCATTTCATCCAGGCCTGGGAACTTATCTACTTTCAAAGCCATTAAACCTCTTAACACTTCCTCTTTCACTATGTTTATTTCATCCAGAATTTCACACTCCTCCTCAATAGCAGTATCTGCATTGCCCCTTTCCTTTGTGAAAACAGTTGCAAAGTATTCATGAAGAACATCTTCCACCTCCACACACAGATTACCCTCATGATCTCTAATAGGCCCTACCCTTTCTTTAGTTATCCTCTTGCTCTTAATATATATATAGAACATCTTTGGGTTTTCCTTGATTTTACTCGCCAAGAATTTTTCATGCTCTCTCTTAGCAATCCTAATATCCTTTTTAATTTTACCTCTGAACTTTCTATATTCCTCCAGAGATTCTACAGTATTAAGCCGTCGGTATGTGACATAAGCTTCCCTTTTTTTCTTTATCCTCCCCTGTAAGTCCCTAGACATCCAGGGGGCTCTCGAATTGTTATTCCCACCCTTTTTCTTTAAGGGCGCCTGTTTGGCCTGAGCCTTCCAGATCTCCTCCTTGAATGCCTCCCACTGTTCCGACACTGATTTACCCACAAATAGCTGTTTCCAGTCCACTGTGGCCAAATCACTTCTCAACTTAGCAAAGTTAGCTTTTCCCCAATTTGGGACTTTTATTCCTGGTCTATCCTTGTCCTTATCCGTAACTACCTTGAATCTGACTGAATTATGTTCACTGGCAGCCAAGTGTTCTCCCACTGATACTCCTTCCACCTGCCCAGCTTCATTCCCCAAAACTAAATCCAGAACTGCCCCCTCCCGTGTTACATACTGACTAAAAAAAGTTCGCTTGAATGCATTTTAGGAATTCCGCACCCTCTATACCCTTCACACTATATTTGTCCCAATCAATATTAGGATAATTGAAATCCCCTACAATTACTGCCCTATGGTTTTTGGACTTCACAGAAATTTGCCCACATGTTTGCCTTGGGACGTTTTACAATGTTAAAGGCACTATATAAATGCAAGTTGTTGTTGTAGTAGGTCAGTTGTGCTGAATGGCCTGTTTCTGTGCTGCAGAATCTGTGTCATTGATGTTTGCCATTAAAATTCACAATAGGGATACTATCCTTTTAAAAAATATATAGCCACGAAGATAAAGAACTTGCATTTCTATAGTGCATTTCACAAAGAGATCCACAAGTGCTTTACAGCCAATGAAGTACTTTTGTAGTCACTGTTGTAATGTAGGAAACGTGGCAGCCAATTTGTGCACATCAAAGTCCCACAAACAGCAATGAGGTAATGGCCAAATAATCTGCTTTTGGTGGTGCTATTGGCCAGGACAGGGGAGAACTCCCCTGCTCTTCTTCGAATAGTGCCATGGTATCTTTTACATCCGCCCGAGAGGTGGAACATCGAATTCATTCTGACAGTGTAGCACTCCCTCAGCAGTGCACTGAAGTCTCAGCTTCGATTATGTGTTCAAGTCTCTGGAATGAGACATGGACCTACAACCTTCTGACTTGGAGGCGAGAGTGACATCAATTGAGCCAAGTTGACAGATTATGAATGGAACCCATTGAGTCGAGGCCTTGATGTGGAAAGACACCTGTCATTTGCTCTTTATGTACAGACTGTGTGCAAGAGACTGGAGCAGTGCAGTCCTCCCGAAAAGCAAGAATCATGATTTCAGTAAGAGATAAAAGCTGGGCTATTTTTTATTTACAGGAGATGAAGCAACTTTAGATGTTATGGCCCCAAGTTTCCACATGCTCCTGATTTTTAGGAGCAACTGGTGTAGAACGGAGTCTCTTAGAAATCGGAATTCTCGTCATTTAGTTTGCTCCAGTTCTAGTCAGTTAGAACAGTTTCACTTTGGAGCAGAAATTTTTTTTCAAAAGGGGGCATGTCTGGCCACTTACGCCTGATTTCAAAGTTTCGTGAGTGAAAACTTACTCCCAACTAACTTAGAATGGAGTAAGTGAAGATTTTTGTACGCTCGAAAAAACCTTGTCTACACTTTAGAAAATCAGGCTTAGGTTACAAATTAGGCGTAGGGAATGGGGGGGGGGGGAGGGGTTTAAAGGGAAGTTTACAAATATTAAACACTTCAGTTTTACAAATAAAGAGCCATCATCAATAATAAATGATAAATACATCAATAAATCAACCAATAAATCAATCAAAAAAAATTAATAAGAAATAATTTTTTTTTTAAATCAATAAATAAAACATTTTCTACTTACTGACTGCAGCACCGGGAGCCCTCCAACAGCGTGCTGGGATGCCCCCCTCAGTGTGCCTCTGTCAGTGTCTCTATCTCTCTGTCTGTGTGTGTGTCTCTCATTCTCTGTCTGTCAGTGTCTGTGTTTCTGACAGCGAGGGGAGGGTAAGGAGGGGGGTAGAGAAAGAGAGGGGGGGAGCAGAGGGAGGGAAGGGGAGAAGGGGAGGGATGGGGGAGAAGGGGGAGGGGGGGGAGAAGGGGGAGGGATGGGGGAGAAGGGGGAGGGATGGGGGAGAAGGGGGAGGGATGGGGAGAAGGGGGAGGGATGGGGAGAAGGGGGAGGGGGGAGAAGGGGGAGGGGGAGAAGGGGGAGGGGGGAGAAGTGGGGAGGGGGGAGAAGGAGATTGGGGGGGGAAGGAGATTGGGGGGGAAGGAGATTGGGGGGGGGAAGGAGATTGGGGGGGAGAAGAAGATTGGGGGGGGAGAAGGAGATTGGGGGGGGAGAAGGAGATTGGGGGGAGAAGGAGATTGGGGGGGAGAAGGAGATTGTGGGGGGAAAGGAGATTGGGGGGGAAAGGAGATTGGGGGGGAAAGGAGATTGGGGGGGGAAAGGAGATTGGGGGGGAAAGGAGATTGGGGGGGAAAGGAGATTGGGGGGGGGGGAAAGGAGATTGGGGGGGGGAAGGAGATTGGGGGGGAAAGGAGATTGGGAGGGGAAAGGAGATTGGGGGGGGAAAGGAGATTGGAGGGGAAAGGAGATTGGGGGGGGAAGGAGATTGGGGGGGAAAGGAGATTGGGGGGGGGAAAGGAGATTGGGGGGAAAGGAGATTGGGGGGGGGGAAAGGAGATGGGGGGGAAG
>NC_091984.1:162817383-162874164 GCF_044704955.1 Pristiophorus japonicus
AGCGTGTGTGAGAGGGAGGGCGAGCGTATGTGAGAGAGGGCGAGCGTGTGAGAGAGAGAGGGCGAGCGAGCGTGTGAGAGAGAGAGGGCGAGCGAGTGTGTGTGAGAGGGAGGGCGAGCGAGCGTGTGAGAGAGAGAGGGCGAGCGTATGTGAGAGAGAGAGGGCGAGCGTATGTGAGAGAGAGGGAGGGCGAGCGAGCGTGTGAGAGAGAGAGGGCGAGCGAGCGTGTGTGAGAGGGAGGGCGAGCGAGCGTGTGAGAGAGAGAGGGCGAGCGTATGTGAGAGAGAGAGGGCGAGCGAGCGTGTGAGAGAGGGAGGGCGAGCGACCGTGTGAGAGAGGGAGGGAGAGAGCGGGCGTGTGAGAGAGGGAGGGAGAGAGCGGGCGAACGTGTGTGAGAGAGAGAGAGCGAGCGAGTGTGAGAGAGACAGAGAGAGAGAGAGAGAGAGAGTGAGTGTGTGAGAGCGCGGGTGGATTAGGTAAGGCTGCAGTGGTGAGAGAGATGTGAGTGGCGGAGGTGAGGGGCTGGAAATTAGAGAGAGCCACGTTTGGATGACTGAGGAGGAAAGTTTCGAGCGCTATTGACGAGGTGTGAGAAAGCTGTGTGTTCAGAGACAGGGAGGAAGAGGAGTGCAGAGCACACAGCACTGAAGTGGGAGGAATGTGTTGGTGAGAGGGGGCCCTGTGGCCCTGGAGAGAGCAATGGGGGAAGTGAGAAGAAGTAGTATTGGAGAGAGGGAGAGGGGTGAAGAGATACTGGAAGGGAGCGTGCTCAATGCTCATCTTGTGATGGGTCTGGCTGGACGGCAGCTACTGCCTGCTGGTTTGTGTGGGTTGAGGGCAGGATTTCACTGACCCTTCAGTACTGTTGGGTGTAACTGGTGTCTATGTGTATGTTTGTGCTACAAACATTATTCCCCTTTATCTCCAGGCTGGTGATTCCCGAAGAGAACAATTTCGTAGATACTTAGAAAAAGGCGGAGTGTTGGATGCACTTACAAAAGGTGAGGTGCTCTTTTTTTCATAATCATTGATGCACTTTATTCCTATGATTACTTGAGATGTCATGTGTTGGAGGAGGCCCATTAACTCTCTGCGTGCATGAGGCTGAGTGGCCAGACCCATTTTCCTGCATTCTCCCCTCACGCGCTTATATTTTGAGTTATTATCCAGTCCTTTTATCGCTTTGTTTATTTTACCTTCCATTGCCAAATATGACAAACTAATCCACATTGTAATATCTGTATAAAAAGGTTTCTTCAGTCGTCTCCCTTTTTGTATAGGTCATGGTCTACCTACTTATGGAAATAGTTTCTGCGTTTTACTTGTCTTTCTCTTCTCTTATTTTTAACACCTCGATGAAACTCCCCTCAACACACTCGGTTGGAGAGAGCACGATGATCTTGGCTCCAGCCTTTCCTTATAACTCTGACCTGGTGTGACTAAATGGACCTTTTGTCTGTAATGTGGCAGAGCTGAAGCACAGTTCAGGTGTATATTCTTCATGGGGAAATCAGGAATCCCTGTTGTCCTCTGATGTATTCGAATTAAGCTGGAGGGCAGTGGCAAGAGCTGTCAGTTGGACACCTCAGTGTTCCTACTCTGATTCACAGCGACTGTAAGAACACTTACAGGAATGTCTTGTGAAGGTGAAACCAAGAAAAAAGTCCCAAACCGCACTGCTCAGCACTGTGGACCTGGTAAATCTGCATGCCGACTTTCTTCAGGCCCACAATATCATCCAGATAGTAGGGCCCAAACCTGGACACTGATTACCAGAAGCGTTGCCCTGTCGATATAAACTACAAAGTCCCAATTGCTTCTTAATGTTTACTTTTTAATTACGCAAGCACTTTGAAGGATTTATCAGCGGACCTTTGTTCCTCTCCTGCAGTCTTCTCATTCTTCCTAGCAGATTACTGCTACTCCGAGTCTGTTACACTCAGCCCCGTGGAATGCACGTCCTGTGGCATGTGGGAAGTTCTGGACGCTTCGTGCAGCCGGGATGACCACGTGTGCAGGAGGTGTCTCCAGCTGTACCAACTCAAGCTCCGCATTTCGGAGCTTGAACGATGGCTGGAGTACTGCGGTGCATCCACGAGACTGAGAGCTACGTGGATAGCACGTTTCTAGAGGTGGTCACCGCGCAGTTTAAGAGTGTGCAGACAGAGAGGGAGTGGGTGACCAGCGGACAGAACAGGAGGACTGGGCAGGTAATGCAGGAGTCCTCTGAGTGCATCTCGCTCTCCAACCAGTATTCTGTTCTGAGTACTGGTGAGGGCGATGATGGCTCTGGGGAGCGCAGCCAGAGCCAAGTCCATGGCACCATGGGTGGCTCAGCTACACAGGGCGGAGGAAGAAGAATGGAAGAGCTATAATGGTAGGGGATTTGATAGTCTGGGGAACAGACAGGCGTTTCTGCGGCTGCAGACCTGACTCCAGGATGGTATGTTGCCTCCCTGGTGCCAGGGTCAAGGATGTCACCGAGTAGCTGCAGGGAATTCTGGGGGGAGAGGGTGAACAGCCATAGGTAGAAAGTGGGATGAGATCCTGCAGGCAGAGCTTAGGGAGCTAGGAGAGAGATTAAAAAGCAGGACCTCAAAGGTAGTAATCTCTGGATAGGAGGATAGAGCAGATGAATGCGTGGCTGGAGAGATGGTGCAGGAGGGAGGGTTTTAGATTCCTGAGGCATTGAGACTGTTTCTGGGGGAGGTGGGACCTGTACATGCCGGACGGATTGCACTTCAACAGAGCCGGGACAAGTATCCTCGCGGGGAGTTTTGCTAGTGCTGTTGGGGAGGGTTTAAACTAGCTTGGCAGGGGAATGGGAACCGGAGAATAGATTCAGTGGGGAGAGAAGCAAAGCTGCAATTGGAAAGTAGAATGTGAATTTGGAAGACAGGAAACAAGGGCTAGAAAATAGACAACAAGGAAGTTTGACTAAATGGTATACACATCACCAGAAGTATAGGGAATAAAGCAGATGAGCTGAGAGCACAGATAGACATGTGGGAATATGATATTATAGCTATTACTGAGACAAGGCTGAAAGAAGGGCAGGCATGGCAGCTCAACATTCCTGGTTACAGGGTTTTCAGACGGGATAGGGAGGGGTAAAAAGGAGGGGGGTCGCAGAATTGATTAAAGAAACAATTACAACTGTGAGGAGGGATGATATGTTAGAGGGGTCATTAAACGAGGCCATATGGGTTGAATTAAAGAACAAAAAAGGGGAGATCACACTGCTGGGCGTGTATTATAGACCCCCAAACAGTCAGAGGGAGGTAGAAGAACAAATATTTGGGCAAATTGCTGTGAAGTGCAAAAACTATTAGCTGTAATAGTGGGGGATTTCAACTACCCTAATATTAACTGGGGAAAAAGGTAGTGAATGGTACAGAGGGTGCGGAATTCCTAAAATGCATTCAGGAGAATTTCTTTCGCCAATTTAAAAAAAAAAAAGAAAAAATACGCTTGCGGCCTTCCACAAGAGGTGGGTGCTGGAGGGACTGGAGTGCATCATCACCCCCAGCAACCAAATTTTAATTTGATTTTATATGTTTTAAAGTTTAATTTGTTTTATTGTCGGTTTTAGTGTTCCCCCTCCCCTTTTATAGGGGACACTTGCATAATTTGTGGCTTTAGTGCCAAAAAAATCCACAAAAAAACCCCAAAAATACCACAAAAACAACACCAAAAAAAACAAAAAAAGGGCACGTTTGAAAGTTTTGGCGTGTTCCTCCCTTTTAATCAGGGGACACTTGATTCAATTGTTTATTTTTGTTTTCTACAAAAGAGTTGGAGCAAGCCCAACAAGGGAGGGGCCGGTTCTGAACTTAGTTTAGGGGAATGAAGAGGGGCAAGTGAAAGGGGTATCAGTGGGAGAGCATTTTGGTGCCAGTGATCATAATTCAGTAAGAGTTCGGATAGTTACGGAAAAGAACAAAGGTGGACCAGGAATAAAAGTTCTCAATAAGGGTAAAGCCAATTTTCTGAGCTGAGTTGGGATTTGGCCATAGTGGACTGAACATGCACAAGGACCCACAGGTCCCTCTGTACTGCAGCTACTCGATGGTATAAATCAGTGTCAGAGCAGTGGCAGGCATTCAAGGAGGAGATCCTGAGGGTAAAGAGCAAGTATAAGAACATAAGAAATAGGAGCAGGAGCAGGCCATTCAATAAGATTATGGCTGATCTCATCATGAACTCATCTCCACTTCCCCACCCGCTCCCCATAACCCTTCATTCCCTTATCGCTCAAAAATCTGTCTATGCCTTAAATATATTCAATGTCCCAGCCTACACAGCTGTCTGCAGCAGAGAATTCCACAGATTTACAACGCTCAGAGAAGAAATTTCTCCTCATCTCAGTTTTAAATGGGTAATCCCTTATTCTGAGACTATGGGCCCAAGTTTCCACATGATTCGCGCCTGATTTTTAGGAGCAACTGGTGGAGAACGGACTATTTTAGAAATCGCAATTCTCCACATTTTTTTTTCTGCAGTTCTAGTCAGGTAGAACAGTTCTAGTTTAGAACAATTTTTTCTTCAAAAGGGGGCGTGTCCGGCCACTGACGCCTGATTTGAAAGTTTCCACAGTGAAAATGTACTCCAAACTAAAGTAGAATGGAGCCAGTAAAGATTTTAGTAGAACTGAAAAAACCTGTTCTACACATTAAAAAATCAGGCGCAGGTTACAAATTAGGCGTCCAAAACGAGGTGGGGGGGAGGGGGGGGAAGGGAACTCATTAAATTCGACAATAAATCCTTATTTATACTTCTACAAATATTATACAAATAAATCCAACCTGAATAAACATTTATAAGCCAAGAAAAGATTAAATAAACCATCTTCCTACCTGTGTGAAAGTGCTTCAGAAAGGGAGAATTCTGCAGCCGTTCGTGTCGCTGAGCGGGAGGGGGAGAGAGAGAGAGAGGGAGAGGGAGGGGGGGGGGGGCGCGTCAGGTCGCGGAACAGGAGCGCGGGTCGGGTCGCAGGGGGGGGAGCGGGTCTCGGGTCGGGGCGGGGGGGGGAGCAGGTGTCGGGTCGGGGCTGGGGGGGGGGAGTGGGTGTCGGGTCGGGTCTGGTCGGCTGGGGGGGTGGGAGCGAGTGTCGGGTCTGGTCAGGCGGGGAGCAGGAGCTGGCCGTGGGAGGAGCCCCAGTGAGGCCATTCAGCCAGGGCTAGGGGCTGCGTGCTTCGGGCCCCTCCCACACAGTTCGGCGCCTGGAGCTACTGCACTTGCGTGCCGACTGTAGCCCGCATGTGCAGAGGTCCCGGCACTGTTTTCAGCGCAGGGACCTGGCTCTGCCACAGCTCGTGCTGGCCGCGCCTAGGGCCAGAGGACCTGTAAGTAGGTGCAGAATACTGAGGATTTTTTTCGGCGCCGTTTTAGGCACGAAAAACGGGCGCCCAGCTCGGAGGGGCGCCCGTTTTTTTTCTTGTGGAAATTTGGGCCCTATGTCCCCTAGTTTTAGTTTCCCCAATGAGTGGAAATATCCTCTCTGCATCCATCTTGTTGAGCCCCCTCATTATCTTATATGTTTCGATGAAATCACCTCTCATTCTTCTGAACTCCAATGTGTGAGTATAGGCCCAACCTGCTCAACCTATCCTCATAAATCAACCCCCTCATCTCTAGAATCAACTTTGTGAACTTTCTCTGAACAGCCTCCAATGCACATATATCCTTACTTAAATACAGAGACCAAAACTGTACATAGTACTCCAGGTGTGGCCTCACCAATAGGCTGTAGAGTTGTAGCAGGACTTCTCTGCAATAAAGGCCAACATTCCATTTGCCTTCCTGATTACTTGCTGTACCTGCATACTAACTTTTTGTGTTTCATGCACAAGGACCCCCAGGTCCCTCTGTACTGCAGCACTTTGTAATTTTTCTCCACTTAAATTATAATTTGCTTTTCTATTATTTCTGCCAAAGTGGATAACCTCACATTTTCCCACATTATAGTCCATCTGCCAAATTTTTGCCCACTCACTTAGCCTGTCTATATCCCTTTGCAGATTTTTTGTCCTCCTCACAATTTGCTTTCCCACTTATCTTTGTATCATCAGCAAACTTGGCTGCATTACACTCGGTCCCTTCATACAAGTCATTAATATAGATTGTAAATATTTGAGGACCCAGCACCGAACCCTACGGCATCCCACTAGTTACTGTTTGCCAACCGAAAAATGACCCATTTATCCCGACTCTCTGTTTTCTGTTAGTTAACCAATCCTCTATCCATGCTAATACATTACCCCCAACCCCGTGAGCTTTTATCTTGTGCAGTAACCTCTTATGTGGTTATTGAATGCCTTTTGGAAATCCAAATACACCACATCCACTGGTTCCCCCTTATCCACCCTGCTCGTTACATCCTCAAGTATGTTCCCTTTTTTAAAAAAAAAGGGTGGGACTAACAAATCTAGAGCCCCCTGGATGTCAAGGAACATACAGATTAAGATAAAGAAAAAAAGACATACTGAGAACTCAACACTGCAAAAACTCTATAGGAGTATAAGCAGTGCAGGGGTGGAATTATAAAAAAGTTATCAGGAAAGAAAAGAGAGAGCATGAAAGAATGTTAGCAAGTAAAATCAGTGAAAACCCAAAGATGTTTTATAAATACATTAAGAGCAAGAGGATAACTAGAGAAAGAGTGGGGCCTATTAGACCATAAAGGAAATCTGTGTGTGGAGGCAGAAGTAAGATTCTTAATGAATACTTTGCATCTGTTTTCACAAAAGAGAGGGGCGATGCAAACATTGCAATCAGGGAGGAGTCGTGTGAAATATTAGACGTGATAAACATAGATAGGAAATATTAAATGGCATTTGCAGCTCTGAAAGTGGATAAATCCACAGGCCCGGATGAAATGTATCCCAGGCTGTTAAGAGAAGCAAAGGAGGAAATAGGACCTCAAAGGTATTGCTACCAGTGCCACGTGCGAGTCAAAGTAAAAATAGCAGGATAGCTAAGATGAATACGTGGCTTGAGGAATGGTGCAAGAGGGAGGGATTCAAATTCCTGGGACATTAGAGCCGGTTCTGGGGGAGGTGGGACCACTACCATCCGGACGGTTTGCATCTGGGCAGGACCGGAACCAGTGTCCTGGGGGGGTGTTTGCTAGTGCTGTTGGGGAGGGATTAAACTAATATGGCAGAGGGATGGGAACCTATTCAGGGAGACAGAGGGAAATAAAATGGGGGCAGAAGCAAAAGATAGAAAGGAGAATAGTAAAAGTGGAGGGCAGAGAAACCCAAGGCAAAAATCAAAAAGGGCCATATTACAGCAAAATTCTAAAGGGATAAAGAGTGTTAAAAAGACAAGCCTGTGCTTCAATGCGAGGAGTATTTGTAATAAGGTGGATGAATTAACTGCGCAGGCAGTTATTAACGACTATGATATAATTGGGATTACGGAGACATGGCTCCAGGGTGACCAGGGCTGGGAACTCAACATCCAGGGGTATTCAACATTCAGGAAGGATAGACAGAAAGGAAAAGAAGGTGGGCTGGTGTTGCTGGTTAAAGAGGAAATGAATGCAATAGTAAGAAAGGACATTAGCTTGGATGATGTGGAATCTGTATGGGTAGAGCTGCGGAATACCAAAGGGCAGAAAATGCTAGTGGGAGTTGTGTACAGACACCAAACAGTAGTAGTGAGGTTGGGGATGGCATCAAACAAGAAATTAGCGATGCGTGCAATAAAAGTACAGCAATTATCATGGGCGACTTTAATCTAAATATAGATTGGGCTTACCAAACTGGTAGCAATGCGGTGAAGGAGGATTTCCTGGAGTGTATTAGGGATGGCTTTCTAGTCCAATATGTCGAGGAACCAACTAGAGAGCTGGCCATCCTAGACTGGGTGTTGTGTAATGAGAGAGGACTAATTTTAGCAATCTTGTGCGAGGCCCCTTGGGGAAGAGTGACCATAACATGGTAGAATTCTTTATTAAGATGGAGAGTGACAATGTTAATTCAGAGACTAGGGTCCTGAACTTAAGGAAAGGTAACTTCTTTTTTGGTATGAGATGTGAATTGGCTAGGATAGACTGGCAAATTATACTTAAAAGGTTGACAGTGGATAGGCAATGGCAGACATTTATAGATTACATGGATGAACTTCAACAATTGTACGTCCCTGTCTGGAGTAAAAAATAAAACGGGGAAAGTAGCTCAACTGTGGCTAACAAGGGAAATTAGGGATAGTCATATAAATTGGCCAGAAAAAGCAGCAAACCTGAGGACTGGGAGAAATATAGAATTCAGCAGATGAGGACAAAGGGACTAATTAGGAGAGGGAAAATAGAGTATGAGAGGAAGCTTGCAGGGAACATAAAAACTGACTGCAAAAGCTTCTATAGATATGTGAAGAGAAAAAGATTAGTGAAGACCAACGTAGGTCCCTTGCAGTCAGAATCAGGTGAATTTATAATGGGGAACAAAGAAATGACAGACCAATTGAACAAATACTTTGGATCTGTCTTCACTAAGGGAGACACAAATAACCTTCCGTAAATACTAGGGTTTCAAGAGTCTAGCGAAAAGGAGGAACTGAAGGAAATCCTTATTAGTCAGGGAATTATGTTATGGAAATTAATGGGATTGAAGGCCGATAAATCCCCAGGGCCTGATAGGCTGCATCCCAGTGTACTTAAGGAAGTGACCCTAGAAATAGTGGATGCATTGGTGATCATTTTCCAACATTCTATTGACTCTGGATCAGTTCCTATGGACTGGAAGGTAGCTATTGTAACCCCACTTTTTAAAAAAGGAGGCAGAGAGAAAACAGGGAATTAGCCTGACGGTGGTGGGGAAAATGTTGAAATCAATTATTAAAGATGAAATAGCAGCGTATTTGGAAAGTAGTGACAGGATTGGTCCAAGTCAGCATGGATTTATGAAAGGGAAATCATGCTTGACAAATCTTCTAGAATTTTTTGAGGATGTAACTAGTAGAGCGGACAAGGGAGAACTAGTGTAGGTGGTGTATTTGGACTTTCAAATTGCTTTTGACAAGGTCCCACACACGAGATTAGTGTGCAAAATTAAAGCACAGGGTATTGGGGGTAAAGTATTGATGTGGATAGAGAACTGGTCGGCAGACAGGAAGCAGAGAGTCGGAATAAACGGTTCCTTTTCAGAATGGCAGGCAATGACCAGTGGGGTGCTGCAGGGTTCAGTGCTGGGACCCCAGCTATTTACAATATGCATCAATGATTTAGATGAAGGAATTGAATGTAATATCTCCAAGTTTGCAGATGACACTAAGCTGGGTGGCAGTGTGAGCTGTGAGGAGGATGCTAAGAGGCTGCAGGATGACTTGGGACAGTTTCGGTGAGTGGGCAAATGCATGGTAGATGCAGTATAATGTGGATAAATGTGAGGTTATCCACTTTGGTGGCAAAAACAGGAAGACAGAATATTATCTGAATGGTGACAGATTAGGAAAAGGGGAGGTGCAACGAGACCTGGGTGTCATGGTACATCAGTCATTGAAGGTTGGCATGCAGGTACAGCAGGCGGTGAAAAAGGCAAATGGCATGTTAGCCTTCATAGCGAGGGGATTTGAGTATAGGAGCAGGGAGGTCTTACTGCAGTTGTACAGGGCCTTGGTGAGGCCTCACCTGGAATATTGTGTGCAGTTTTGGTTTCCTAATCTGAGGAAGGATGTTCTTGTTATTGAGGGAGTGCAGCGAAGGTTCACCAGACTGATTCCCGGGATGGCTGGACTGACATGAGGAGAGACTGGATCAACTGTGCCTTTATACATTGGAGTTTAGAAGGATCAGAGGGGATCTCATAGAAACGTATAAGATTCTGACGGGATCGGAAAGATTAGATGCGGGTAGAATGTTCCTGATGTTGGGGAAGTCCAGAACCAGGGGACACAGTCTTAGGATAAGGAGTAGGCCATTTAGGACTGAGATGAAGAGAAACTTTTTCACTCAGAGTTGTTAACCTGTGGAATTCCCGGCCGCAGAGAGTTGTTAATGCAAGTTCATTGGATATATTCAAAAGGGAATTAGATATGGCCCTTATGGCTAAAGGGATCAAGTGGTATGGAGAGAAAGCAGGAAAGGGGTACTGAGGGAATGTTCAGCCATGATCTTATTGAATGGTGGTGCGGGCTCGAAGGGCCGAATGGCCTACTCCTGCACCTATTTGCGATGTTTCTAAATATTTTGTATTGGTCTTCACGGTAGAAGACACTAAAAACATCCCAATAGTGGATAATCAAGCGGCTATAGGTAGGGAGGAACTTAATACAATCACTATCACTAATGAAGTAGTACTCGGTAAAATAATGGGTCTAAAGGTGGACAAGTCCCCTGGACCTGATGGTTTACATCCGAGGATCTGAAAAAGCGGTGGCTGCAGAGATAGTGGATGCATTGGTTGTAATCTACCAAAATTCCCTGGAATCTAGGGAGGTCCCAGCGGATTGGAAAACCATAAATGTAACACCTATATTTAAAAAAGGAGGCAGACAAAAATCAGGAAACTATAGACCAGTTAGCCTAACATCTGTCGTTGGGAAAATGCTGGAGTCCATTATTAAGAAAGCAGTAGCGAGACATTTGGAAAAGCATAATTCAATCAAGCAGAGTCAGCATGGTTTTATGAAAGGGAAATCATGTTTGACAAATTTGCTGGAGTTCTTTTGAGGATGTAACGAGCAGGGTGGATGAGGGGGACCCAGAAGGATGTGGTGTATTTGGATTTCCAGAAGGCATTCGGTAAGGTACCACAGAAAAGGTTACTGCACAAGATAAAAGTTCACGGGGTTGGGGATAATATATTAGCATGGATAGAGGATTGGCTAACTAACAGAAAACAGAGAGTCGGGATAAATGGGTCATTTTCCGGTTGGCAAACAGTGACTAGTGGGGTGTCACAGGGATCAGTGCTGGGGCCTCAACTATTTACAATCTATATCAATGACTTGGATGAAAGGACCAAGTGAAATGTTGCTGAAGATACAAAGATGGGTAGGAAAGCAAGTTGTGAGGAGGACACAAAAAATCTGCAAAGGTATATAGACAGGCTAAGTGAGTGGACAAAAATTTGGCAGATGGTGTATAATGTGGGAAAATGTGAGGTTATCCACTTTGGCAGAAAAGTAGAAAAGCAAATTACAATTTAAATGGAGAAAAATTGCAAAGTGTTGCAGTACAGAGGGACCTGGGGGTCCTTGTGCATGAAACACAAAAAGTTAGTATGCAGGTACAGCAAGTGATCAGGAAGGCAAATGGAATGTTGGCCTTTATTGCAAGTGGGGTAGAGTATAAAAGCAGAGAAGTCCTGCCACAACTGTAGAGGGTATTGGTGAGGCCAAACCTGGAGTACTGCGTACAGTTTTTGTCTCCGTATTTAAGAAAGGATATACTTGCATTGGAGGCTGTTCAGAGAAGGTTCACTAGGTTGATCCTGGAGATGAGGGGGTTGACTTATGAGGATAGGTTGAGCAGGTTGGGCCTCTACACATTGGAGTTCAGAAGAATGAGAGGTGATCTTATTGAAACCTATAAGATAATGAGAGGGCTTGAGAAGGTGGATGCAGAGAGGATGTTTCCACTCATAGGGGAAACTAAAACTAAGGGACATAGTCTCACAATAAGGGGTCGCCCATTTAAAACTGAGATGAGGAGGAATTTCTTCTCTAGGGTTGTAAATCTGTGTAATTCTCTGCCCCAGAGATCTGCGGAGGCTGGGTCATTGAATATATTTAAGGCAGAGATAGACAGATTTTTGAGCAGGCAGGGAAGTGGAGCTGAGTCCATGATCTTATTGAATGGCGGAGCAGGCTTGAGGGGCCAAATAGCCGACTCCTGCTCCTATTTCTTATGATCTTAAAGTGCCGAAATCTACAGGGCTACGGACCAAGAGCCGGATTAGACCGGCCGGACACGATGGGCCGGAATGGCCTCCTTCCGTGCTGTAAATTGCTAGGATTCTACTAGGATACTTCTAATCTGGTACCATCAGCAAACTGATACCTAGCTCTTTGGGCTCAAGTTTCGGCTGCCCGCTAGAACAACGCACATCGGAGAGGCCCGCCTAATTTAAAGAACAAAAATTGCGCCGAATACTTATCTCGCGATTCCCCGATAGCTGTAGGCCCATTTCCACCTCGGCACGGCACAGCAGGAGCTGCTGGGGGTGGAGCTACAGCCCTGCACCAAAAACAGCCGTGCGCAGTAGCTCCCGGCCCTCACAGCGCGTCCTGTCTCCGCGGAGGGCGACGACCCTATCCCGGGCCGAAGGGACGTCACCCTATCCCAGGCCGAGTGGCCTGGCGCATTTTACCTCGGCGGCGGGGCACAGCTTCTCGCTGGGAGCGGACACCACCTGAAGTCCCACGAAGTCATCGTTGGAGCCGGTGGCGGAAGGGCCCGCAGCCTCTCGCTGGGGGTGGACCCCACGCGAAGAGTCGGTGGCAGCCTGGCATCGGCTGCGTGCAGGCCCCGCCCGAAGTCCTCGTCGTCTCCCTCTCCCCTCGTCGTCTCCCTCCCACCCCCTCGTCGTCTCCCTCCGCCCCCTCGTCGTCTCCCTCCCCCTCACCTCGTCGTCCCTCGTCGTCTCCCTCCCCCTCACCTCGTCGTCCAACGTCGTGTCCCTCGTCGTCTCCCTCCCCCTCACCTCGTCGTCCCTCGTCGTCTCCCTCCCCCTCACCTCGTCGTCCCTCGTCGTCTCCCTCCCCCTCACCTCGTCGTCTCCCTCCCCCTCACCTCGTCGTCTCCCTCCCCCTCACCTCGTCCTCCCCTCACCTCGTCGTCCCTCGTCGTCTCCCTCCCCCTCACCTCGTCGTCTCCCTCCCCCTCACCTCGTCGTCTCCCTCCCCCTCACCTCGTCCTCCCCTCACCTCGTCGTCCCTCGTCGTCTCCCTCCCCCTCACCTCGTCGTCTCCCTCCCCCTCACCTCGTCGTCTCCCTCCCCCTCACCTCGTCCTCCCCTCACCTCGTCGTCCCTCGTCGTCTCCCTCCCCCTCACCTCGTCGTCCCTCGTCGTCTCCCTCCCCCTCACCTCGTCGTCTCCCTCCCCCTCACCTCGTCCTCCCCTCACCTCGTCGTCCCTCGTCGTCTCCCTCCCCCTCACCTCGTCGTCTCCCTCCCCCTCACCTCGTCGTCTCCCTCCCCCTCACCTCGTCGTCTCCCTCCCCCTCACCTCGTCCTCCCCTCACCTCGTCGTCCCTCGTCGTCTCCCTCCCCCTCACCTCGTCGTCTCCCTCCCCCTCACCTCGTCGTCCCTCGTCGTCTCCCTCCCCCTCACCTCGTCGTCCCTCGTCGTCTCCCTCCCCCTCACCTCGTCGTCTCCCTCCCCCTCACCTCGTCGTCTCCCTCCCCCTCACCTCGTCGTCTCCCTCCCCCTCACCTCGTCGTCTCCCTCCCCCTCACCTCGTCGTCCCTCGTCGTCTCCCTCCCCCTCACCTCGTCGTCCCTCGTCGTCTCCCTCGTCCTCCCTCGTCGTCTCCCTCCCCCCTCGTCGTCTCCCTCCCCCTCCCCTCGTCGTCCCCTCGTCTCCCTCCCCCCCCCCCGTCGTCTCCCTCCCCCTCCCCGTCGTCTCCCTCCCCCCCCTCGTCGTCCCTCGTCGTCTCCCTCCCCAATACTATCTCTCTATGTCTCCTCCCCCTCACCTCGTCGTCCCTCGTAGTCTCCCTCCCCTCACCTCTCGTCCTTCGTCTCCCTCCGTCGTCTCCTCCCCCCCGTCGTCTCCCTCCCCCCCCCCCCCATCGTCTCCCTCCCCCCCCCCCCCCCGTCGTCTCCCTCCCCCCCCCCGTCGTCTCCCTCCCCCCCCCCCCATCGTCTCCCTCCCCTCGTCTCCCTCCCCCCCCCCCCCCGTCGTCTCCCTCCCCCCCCGTCGTCTCCCTCCCCCCCCGTCGTCTCCCTCCCCCCCCCCCCATCGTCTCCCTCCCCCCCCCCCGTCGTCTCCCCCCCCCCCCGTCGTCTCCCTTCCCCCCCCCCGTCGTCTCCCTCCCCCCCCGTCGTCTCCCTCCCCCCCCGTCGTCTCCCTTCCCCCCCCCGTCGTCTCCCTCCCCCCCCCCCATCGTCTCCCTCCCCCCCCCCCATCGTCTCCCTCCCCCCCCCCCCCCCCCCGTCGTCTCCCTCCCCCCCCGTCGTCTCCCTCCCCCCCCGTCGTCTCCCTCCCCCCCCGTCGTCTCCCTCCCCCCCCGTCGTCTCCCTCCCCCCCCGTCGTCTCCCTTCCCCCCCCCCGTCGTCTCCCTCCCCCCCCCCCGTCGTCTCCCTCCCCCCCCGTCGTCTCCCTCCCCCCCCGTCGTCTCCCTTCCCCCCCCCCGTCGTCTCCCTCCCCCCCCCCCGTCGTCTCCCTCCCCCCCCGTCGTCTCCCTCCCCCCCCGTCGTCTCCCTTCCCCCCCCCCCGTCGTCTCCCTCCCCCCCCGTCGTCTCCCTCCCCCCCCGTCGTCTCCCTTCCCCCCCCCGTCGTCTCCCTCCCCCCCCCCATCGTCTCCCTCCCCCCCCCCCCCGTCGTCTCCCTCCCCCCCCGTCGTCTCCCTTCCCCCCCCCCGTCGTCTCCCTCCCCCCCCGTCGTCTCCCTTCCCCCCCCCGTCGTCTCCCTTCCCCCCCCCGTCGTCTCCCTTCCCCCCCCCGTCGTCTCCCTCCCCCCCCGTCGTCTCCCTCCCCCCCCCGTCGTCTCCCTCCCCCCCCCCCCCATCGTCTCCCTCCCCCCCCCCCCCCGTCGTCTCCCTCCCCCCCCGTCGTCTCCCTTCCCCCCCGTCGTCTCCCTCCCCCCCCCCATCGTCTCCCTCCCCCCCCGTCGTCTCCCTCCCCCCCCGTCGTCTCCCTTCCCCCCCCCATCGTCTCCCTCCCCCCCCCCCCCCCGTCGTCTCCCTCCCCCCCCGTCGTCTCCCTCCCCCCCCGTCGTCTCCCTCCCCCCCCCGTCGTCTCCCTCCCCCCCCCCATCGTCTCCCTCCCCCCCCCCCCCCCCCGTCGTCTCCCTCCCCCCCGTCGTCTCCCTCCCCCCCCCGTCGTCTCCCTCCCCCCCCCCGTCGTCTCCCTCCCCTTCCGTCGTCTCCCTCCCCCCCCATCGTCTCCCTCCCCCCCCCCCATCGTCTCCCTCCCCCCCCCCATCGTCTCCCTCCCCCCCCCCCCGTCGTCTCCCTTCCCCCCCCCCCGTCGTCTCCCTCCCCCCCCGTCGTCTCCCTTCCCCCCCCCCATCGTCTCCCTCCCCCCCCCCCCCGTCGTCTCCCTCCCCCCCCGTCGTCTCCCTTCCCCCCCCCCGTCGTCTCCCTCCCCCCCCGTCGTCTCCCTTCCCCCCCCCCCGTCGTCTCCCTCCCCCCCCCGTCGTCTCCCTCCCCCCCCGTCGTCTCCCTCCCCCCCCCGTCGTCTCCCTTCCCCCCCCCGTCGTCTCCCTCCCCCCCCCCCATCGTCTCCCTCCCCCCCCCCCGTCGTCTCCCTCCCCCCCCGTCGTCTCCCTCCCCCCCCGTCGTCTCCCTCCCCCCCCGTCGTCTCCCTTCCCCCCCCCCGTCGTCTCCCTCCCCCCCCCCCCGTCGTCTCCCTCCCCCCCCGTCGTCTCCCTTCCCCCCCCCCGTCGTCTCCCCCCCCCCCGTCGTCTCCCTCCCCCCCCGTCGTCTCCCTCCCCCCCCCGTCGTCTCCCTTCCCCCCCCGTCGTCGTCTCCCTCCCCCCCCGTCGTCTCCCTTCCCCCCCCCGTCGTCTCCCTCCCCCCCCCCATCGTCTCCCTCCCCCCCCCCCCCCGTCGTCTCCCTCCCCCCCCGTCGTCTCCCTTCCCCCCCCGTCGTCGTCTCCCTCCCCCCCCCCCGTCGTCGTCTCCCTCCCCCCCCGTCGTCGTCGTCTCCCTCCCCCCCCCCCCGTCGTCTCACTCCCCCCGTCCCCCCCCCCGTCGTCCGTCTCCCTCCCCGTCGTCCGTCCCCCTCCCCCCCCATCGTCTCCCACCCCCCCGTTGTCGTCTCCCTCACCCCCCCATCGTCTCCGACTCTCCCCCCCCCCCCCGTCGTCTCCCTCCCCCCCCCCCCGTTGTCTCCCCCCCCCCCCCCCGTCGTCTCCCTCCCCCCCCTCGTCGTCTCCCTTCCCCCCCCCCGCCCCGTCCTCTCCCTTCTCTCCCCCCCCCCCCCCCCCCCCCCCCGTCCATCCTCTCGTTCCCTGCGCCTGATTTATACGTGTAGGCAAGGTTTTTCTGAGCATACAAATCATTCTAAGTTAGTTTGGAGTAAGTTTTCGCTGCCTAAACTTGCAAAACAGGCGTAAGTGGTTGGACACGTCCCCTTTTGAAAAAAAAAATCTGTTCTAAAATGGAACTATCCTAACTCACTAGAACTGGAGCAAACTAAATGCCGAGAATTGCAATTTCTAAGATGCTGCATTCTAAACTAGTTGCTGCAAAAAAATAAGAGCAACTCAGGCCGAAACTTGAGCCCTTTGTCTCTAAATGCAAATCATTTATCTATTAATCTTTTGTCTGCACACAAGTCCTGTACAACTCCATTATGAATTCCTGTGTCCACATTTATCATGGATGCTGCCGATGGAAACGTGCCACTATAATTAGAACACCAGCAGGGGACTGTAATAAGTTTGCGTGGAAACTTTCCATTATAAAAGTTTATGAAAAGGTTTTGATGGAATAAATTCGGAGAAACACTTTCCAGTGGTGGAAGGGTTGGAAATCAAAGGACATAGATTTAGGATAATTGACACAAGAACCAGAGACGACATGCGGGAACATTTATTAGGCAGTGAGTTTTTGTGACATAGAATGCACTTGTTGGAAGGGCAGTGGACGCAGATTCCATAATAACTAGAAGAGAATTGGATAAATACTTAAAAGGGAAAGATTTGCAGTGCTATTGAGAAAGAGCTGGGGATTAGGATTAATTGCATCACTCTTTCAAAGAGCTGGCACAGGCACAATGGGCACAGGCATCCTGTGCGATATTATTCTATGATTCTATAATTTTGCAAAGGAATTTATAATGGAATTAAGAAATTCAATCATATGTATGTGGTTAAATTTCAGCAGAGGCTAACATAAATAGGAGTAGGACGTTTTGCCTTTCGAGCCTGCATTGCTATTCATAAAGATCATTGCTGATCAACATCCATCATCTTCCCACACTATCCAGATATTCTTTAATTCCCTTAATATCCAAAAATATACAGGTATATAAAGAGAACCTCTGAACCTCACCGCTGCTTGCCGACCTCTGAACCTCGCCACTGCTCACCGACCTCCCGCTGCTCATCGACCTCCGAACCTTGCCGCCCCTCGCTGACCTCTGAGCCTTCCACTTATTTCCTCGCTGACCGCCGCTCTTCGCCAACCTCTCCTGGGCCTCTACCCCGCTGCTGGGTTCGACCTCGCTCCGAGAGACGCCACCAATCAGCTACCTGGGTTGCCGTGACGTCGGTTTTGTTGCCCGCTTTGGTTTCGTTGCCCTCTCAGGATGGCTGGTGCTGCTCCCTGTGGTGGGCTGGCTCCTCTATATCCCCGCTGCTGGTGTTGTTCCCTCCTATGTTCCATGCAGTAAATCCAAGAGAAATGCAGGGAACAGCAACAACCTCTGTACGTGGCCTTCTTTGACCTCACAAAGGCATTCGACACTGTCAACTGTGAGGGATTATGGAGTGTCCTCCTCCAATTCGGCTGCCTTCGAGTTTGTCACCATCCTTCACCTGCTTCACGATGACATGCAAGCTGTGATCCTGACCAACGGATCCACCACAGACCCAATTCACGTTCGGACCGGGGCCAAGCAAGGCTGTGTCATCGTACTAACGCTCTTCTCAATCTTCTTTACTGCAATGCTCCATCTCTCCCTCGGTAAGCTCCCCGCTGGAGTGGAGCTAAACTACAAAACAAACGAGAAACTGTTGCAAGGCCATCCCATCCTCTGTCACTGAATTACAATATGCAGACGACGCCTGCATCTGCGCACACTCGGAGACCGAACTCCAAGACATCGTCAACACCTTCACCGACGCGTACGAGAGCATGGGCCTTACACTAAACATCCGAAAGACCAACCTTCTCGGCCACACAGCACTGCTCTCTGATTATCAAAATCCACGACGAGGCTTTGGACAACGTGGAATATTTTCCATACCGTGAAGATCGACACAAAATATTTGTTCAACTTCTCTGCCATTTCCCTGTTCCCCATTATTAATTCCCCAGTCTCAGCTTCTCGGGGACCAACATTTACTTTAGCCACTCTTTTCCTTTTTATATACCTGTAGAAACTCTTACTATCTGTTTTTATATTTCGTGCTAATTTACTTTCATAATCTATTTTCATTTATTTAGTCGTTCTTTGCTGGGTTCTGGGGCAGTCCCAGCAGATTGGAAAATCGCAAATGTAATGCCCCCAATTTAAAAAGGGAGGCAGACAAAAATCAGGAAACTGTAGACCAGTTAACCTAACATCTGTTGTTGGGAAAATGCTGGAGTCCATTATTAAGGAAGCAGTAGCGGGACATTTGGAAAAGCATAATTCAATCAAGCAGAGTCAGCATGGTTTTATGAAAGGGAAATCATGTTTGACAAATTTGCTGGAGTTCTTTGAGGATGTAACGAGCAGTGTGGATAAGGGGGAATCAGTGAATGTGTGGTGTATTTGGATTTCCAGAAGGCATTCGATAAGGTGCCACATAAAAGGTTACTGCACAAGATAAAAGTTCACGGGGTTGAGGGTAATATATTAGCATGGATAGAGGATTGGCTAACTAACAGAAAACTGAGAGTCGGGATAAATGGGTCATTTTCCGATTGGCAAACATTAACTAGTGGGGTGCCGCAGGGATCAGTGCTGGGTCCTCAACTATTTACAATCTATATTAACGACTTGGATGAAGGGACCAATTGTAATGTAGCCAAGTTTGCTGATGATACAAAGATGGGTGGGAAAGCAAATTGTGAGGAGTATACAAAAAATCTGCAAAGGTATATAGACAGGCTAAGTGAGTGAGCAAAAATTTGGCAGATGGAGTATAATGTGGGAAAATGTGAGGTTATCCACTTTGGCAGAGAAAATAGAAAAGCAAATTATAATTTAAATGGAGAAAAATTGCAACGTGCTGCAGTACAGAGAGACTTGGGGGTCCTTGTACATGAAACACAAAAAGTTAGTATGCAGGTACAGCAAGTGATCAGGAAGGCAAATGGAATGTTGGCCTTTATTGCAAGTGGGATAGAGTGTAAAAGCAGAGAAGTCCTGCTACAACTGTACAGGGTATTGGTGAGGCCACACCTGGAGTACTGCGTACAGTTTTGGTCTCCGTATTTAAGGAAGGATATACTTGCATTGGAGGCTGTTCAGAGAAGGTTCACTAGTTTGATTCCAGAGATGAGGGGGTTGACTTATGAAGATAGGTTGGGCCTCGACACATTGGAGTTCAAAAGAATGAGAGGTGATCTTATTGAAACATATAAGATAATGAGAGGGCTTGAGAAGGTGGATGCAGAGAGGATATTTCCACTCCACAGGGGAAACTAAAACTAGGGGACATAGAATAAGGGGCTGCCCATTTAAAACTGAGATGACGAGGAATTTCTTCTCCAGGGTTGTAAATCTGTGGAATGTGTGGGGGTGGGGGAAGAGTGGGGTGGGGAGGTGGGGGCGAGAGAGTGGGGTAGTGGGTGGTGGGGGGGAGGTGTGGCGGCATGTGGGGGGGGCTGTGGGTGGGGGGGGCGGTGGGTGTGTGGGCTAAATGGTCTACTGTCCCTATTATGTTCTTATACCTCGGGAGCCTACTGTCAACAAGGACAGACGTCGATGACGTAGTCCAACGCCGTCTTCAGTGTTCCAGTGCAGCCTTCGTTCGCCTGAGGAAAAGTGTTTGAAGACCAAGACCTCAAACCCGGCACCAAGCTCATGGTCTACAGGGCTGTAGCAATACCCGCCCTCCTGTATGGCTCAGAGACTTGGACCATATACCGTAGACACCTCAAATCGCTGGAGAAATATCACCAACAATGTCTCTGCAAGATCCTGCAAATCCCCTGGGAGGACAGATGCATCAATGTCAGTGTCCTCGACCAGGCCAACATCCCCAGCATCGAAGCACTGACCACATTCGACCAGCTCCACTGGGCGGGCCACATTGTTCGCATGCCTGACACAAGATTCCCAAAGCAAGCACTCTACTCTGAACTCCTACACGGCATGCGAGCCCAAGGTGGGCAGAGGAAACGTTTCAAGGACATCCTCAAAGCCTCCTTGATAAAATGCAACATCCCCACCGACACCTGGGAATCCCTGGCGAAAGACTGCCCTCGGTGGAGAAAGTGCATCTGGGAGGACGCTGAGCACTTTGAGTCTCGTCACCGAGAGCACGCAGAAACCAAGCGCAGGCAGCGGAAGGAGCGTGCAGCAAACCAGTCCCACCCACCCTTTCCTCCAACGACTGTCCCACCTGTGACAGAGACTTGGACTGTTCAATCACCTGAGAACTCATTTTTGGATTGGAAGCAAGTCTTCCTCGATTTCAAAGGACTGCCTGTGATGATGGGTTGCAGAGCGAAGTCATGAGCCAGGTCATCAGCGGATAGCCCTTGTCGCCCAGCAGCAACCCCATGGTTTGTCTCGGTGACTTAAAGACTGAGGGATCAGTAGTGCAGAAAAAAAGCAATACGACTGCTGCCAGGATAATCGCAGGCAAACTGCACGTTCAGTGAGTAACCAGCTTTGCGGTTACGGTGCATCTCAGCATTTAGATGCGGCACCTCAAAGCCATGTGTGTGCAGTTGATTTCACGCTGCGCCACTGGGAAGCCCATTATCCGGGCACGGGCACGGCCACCTCTCTCATGCAGCAGTGGACAGTGACCTGAGCGATGTTCCAGATGCTGCCTACTCCAGCCTGGAAGGATCCCAACGGGAGCAAATTCAAGGCCATAGTCACGTTCACAGCCACTGGCAGCGCTGTTATTGCCCTGGAGTGATGCTGCAGGATTGGTTGCAGATGTGGCCGAGTTCTAGGAGCACCTCCTTCGTGACGCCTCACACGCTGCCTGTGGCTGTAAGACCCTAGATGGATAAGGCCTCCTGCCAAGAGCCCTTCTCCCCCTCCACCTTTTCCCTCTGCGACCAGCTTCTCCTCTTCGCTACCTCTGCTCCATCTCCCTGTCCTGCTGCAGGTTAAGGAGGATGACCACCACAGCACCCATGACTGGGATCAAGTGGTCTGATCAGAATCCTTGAAGTCCAAGTCAAGGTCTTCTACACTTACAGCGCCACCCCCTGTCACCTCACCAATTTCAAACAACTCGAGAAAGCCAAAGACTTCCACAAACTTCCACAGAGCCAGTAAAAATGAATCAGCAAGTAACCTGAGAGTGGTTGCTGATCCCTTTAAATCTCGCTGGCCGGGGTCCTTGCTGCTGCTGAAAGTATATTCAGCTGAGCCAAGTTGACGCGGTGTTAGTTCCAGCGTTGAGGTCTAAAATAGTATCGCTGGCATCAAATCAACGTGACGCTCACCATCCACGAGACATCACGGTCTACCTACTCTACATACTTCTGACGCATGCTCCCAGCGACGACATTAACACCCATCCGATGTGGCATGCACCAGAATGTGCATGCATGGCGCCAACGACATTTTTGGCACAAAACGGCACCTGTAGCACTATGGAGACACATTTTTTGCCCCAAGTATCCAAATCGCAATCTTCAGTGAAATGTAGTTTTTCCTTTAAAAAAGTGGCCTTTCTCCCTCCTGGGTGAGTAACCCCATTCACTGTATCCCAAATCACCTGATATTTTATTTCCATTCCTTCCCTTGAATTGATTTCTCTTGGGAACATTTCAGCATTAACATTTCCAAGTGAGACCATATAACCATGTTACCAACAAATCTTTTCAGTGATAAAGTGGAATGCTAGTATTGACCCAATGAAATACTTTGCCTTATTGTGCCTCATTTCAGACTTTTTGGCAGTACTGGAGTGACTGGACTACTGCCCAAAGGGTATTGGATGGGGCATAGAGGCTATTGTAATTGTAGCACAGTACTTGATGGGTCTTTTGTATTTGAGTGCTGCTCTTCTAGTCTTTGTGTTAAATGTATACATTTGTTTTTCAGTGCTGGTCGCCCTGTATGAGGAGCCAGAGAAGCCCAACAATGCAATGGAGTATCCTTTATTGTACAGCGAGTGCTGTTGCTTCTCTCACATTTCATTCAGAAAGTCATGGTTCAGTAGTACAAGCTATTGGCAAAAGAACATAAGAAATAGGAGCAGGAGTCGGCCATTTGGCCCCTCGAGCCTGCTCCGCCATTCAATAAGATCATGGCTGATCTGATCATGGACTCAGCTCCACTTCCCCGCCCGCTCCCCATAACCCTTTACTTCCCTCGTCGCTCAAAAATCTGTCTATCTCCGCTTTAAATATATTCAATGACCCAGCCTCCACTGGGGCAGAGAATTTCACAGATTTACAATCCTCTGAGAGAAGAAATTCCTCCTCATCTCAATTTTAAATGGGCGGCCTCTTATTCTAAGATTATGTCCCCGAGTTTTAGTTTCCCCTATGAGTGGAAATATCCTCTCTGCATCCACCTTATCGAGCCCCCTCATGATCTTATATGTTTCAATAAGATCACCTCTCATTCTTCTGAACTCCAATGTGTATAGGCCCAACCTATCTTCATGAGTCAACCTCCTCGTCTAGTGAACCTTCTCTGAACAGCCTCCAATGCAAGTATATCCTTCCTTAAATACGGAGACCAGAACTGTATGCAGTACTCCAGGTGTGGCCTCACCAATATCCTGTACAGTTGTAGCAGGACTTCTCTATCCCCCTTGCAATAAAGGCCAACATTCCATTTGCCTTCCTGATCACTTGCTGGAGCTGCATACTAACTCTTTGTGTTTCATGCACAAGGACCCCCAGGTCTCTCTGTACTGCTAGCTGTGAGTTTTTTTATTCATTCTTGAGATGTGGGATGCAAGACCAGAATTTATTGCCCATCCCTAGTTGCCCTCGAAGGTGATGATTGGCTGCCTTATTCAACTGCGTGTAGCGGTTTGATATAAGTGCAGTTAAGATTCAACCATGTTGGTGTGGGATCACAGTCACAAAATAGAGCAGACAGAGTAAAGACAGGAGGTTTTCTTCCCTAAAGGACATTAGTGAACCAGTTGGGTATTTCTAACATTCAGATAACTTCATGCTCACTTTTACTGATGCTATTTATTTCCAGATTTTACATTTTGTGCCGTGTCGTAAGCAGGAATCCTGTCAGCCTTCCTTGGGGGTGGGGGATACGGTGCCGGTGGGCTTGCCTGCAGAGAATCAAAAACCCCTGTAAATAATCACTCAATTTTTAAATATAGGCATCACAATACCTCTGCCCACCCTCTGGCACTATTCTCTTTTTTAATGAATTTTTATATATGGATGTAAGAGAGCCTCTGCTAATCTTGCCTTGCTTCTTTTAATATGCGTGAATGCAATCCATCTACCCCCCCACAGGGGTTTTATCCTCTCTAAGTTTGATTAGTTTATCAATTATCTTCCCCTTTCTATCTTAAATGTCTTGCTATTTTTTTGATCACCTCTTCGAATGTCATTTTAGTTTGGGTGGTACATCCTGAGGCATATTTCTGCCATTTTGCTGTCACTGCCTGTGAGTTTGTGGTGTTTATCTTAGTGGCCGAATCCTAATCCCCATTTTTATTTTGTTATTTGTGTCTGTAGAATATTTATTTTTATATTCCTTGATAATTTAATTTTGTAGATTTTCTTTGCCTTCCTAATTTTTTTTAACTTATTTGCTAACTGCTTCGTATTCCCTTTTGTCATCCTCTCCTTCATTGTCTCTGTACTGTATGGGGTGGAAACGGGCCGCGCTTCAGCTTTTGCTGCAGCTGCGGTTCAGGTCGCCTCTTGAGCGACATTCCACTCTTTGTTGTATTTTTTTACTTGGATCCGGAAGTCGCTCTTAATGGCGGCGGTACTTACACCCAAGGGGGAGATACGGGGCGGTGCGGAATGACCGCCGCGATGACGTCATCTCGGCGCTGCATCACCATGACGCTGCCCTTCACTTAAAGGGGAGAGCCTCTGCGATGTTAAAATTCGGTTCACTGGGCCACCAGGGAGGGCTTTGCCCGGGCCAGCGGCCAGGCGGCCCGGCCAAACCCAGGGGCATAATTGCCGGGCTGACAAAAAAAACATAGCGGCAGTCCATTTTTTAAGGGAAGCTGCACCGCCAGTGCAGAAGGCCTCAGCCTCACTGGATCACTGAGAAAAAACATGTTTTGGCACCGTCGGACGGGCCGAAGAAATTCCGAGGAGTGTATCGCCTTAGCGAGGTGGGGGATGTAGATTGACGGTGCGCTTGGTGACGGCAGCAGTGGGAGGGGGTGGGGGACATCGGGAGGGAAATTGGGCAAGCAGCGGTCATTCCACGAAAAGTCGCTGGCCGCTCCACTCCGCAGCGTGGCAGCCGATTTGATGTGGTAACAGACCTTTCAGTTTTTCCCCTATCTCTTTATTGATCCACGGTGTGTCATTATTGGCTGGTGATATATTCACAGAGAGACTCCCAAACTGGCACTTTGGATTGTAGAGGAGGGGTTGAGGATATATTGTGGGAGAGTTAAGCAAACAGTGCCAGTCCAGTGCCACATTCTAGGAACAGTGCCCTGCCACACAGTGGCACAGCCGAGCTCCAGGTTACTGAGTGTACTGTAGAAGGTTGGCTCCATAAATCCTACTTTCACCTTGATTTCGCTATATATGTCGCAGTGGTGTGACAATCCCACTGTATTAAGAGGGGCTTTATTTCTTTCCTTAATATAAGTATTAGTTTCTTGAAACAGCATTTGGGAACAGCGGGCCCCGAGACTGCGGATGTGGAAACACTACGACTTGAAGTGACAGAACTGAGGCAGAAATATGAGGCACTGCTGGAGGAAAATAAGGAATTAAAAGCTAAGGTAATGGATAATAGAAAGAAAGATTGTATTTATATAGCGGCTTTCATGACCTCAGGAAGTCCCAAAATGCTTTACAGCCAATGAAGTACATTATGCAGTGTAGTCACTGTTGTAATGTAGGAAAGACAGCAGCCAGTTTGTGCACAGCAAGCTCCCACAAACAGCAATGTGATAATGACCAGATAATTTATTTTTGTGAAGTTGATTGAGGGATAAATATTGGCCAGGACACCAGGGATAACTCCCTTGTTCTTCTTCAAAATAGTGCCATGGCATCTTTTACGTCCACCTGAGAGGGCAGATGGAGCCTTGGTTTAATGGCTCGTCCAAAAGACAGCACCTCCGACAGAGCGGCGCTCCCTCAGTACTGCCCCTCCGACAGTGCGGCACTGGAGCTGCGGGTGGATTCACTCTGGAGCATCCACGATACTGAGAATGACGTGAATAGCACGTTTAGTGAGTTGGTCTTACCGCAGGTAAAGGTTACACAGGGGATGGGTGACCAACAGGAAGAGCAGTGGAAGGAAGGTAGTGCAGGGGTCCCCTGCGGTCATCCCCCTGCAAAACAGATATACTGCTTTGGGTACTGTTGAGGGGGATGACTCAGGGGAGGGCAGCAGCAGCCAATTCCATGGCTCAGTGGGTAGCTTTGCTGCACAGGAGGGCAGGAAAAAGAGTGGGAGAGCTATAGTGATTCAATTGTAAGGGGAATAGATAGACGTTTCTGCGGCCGCAACTGAGACTCCAGGATGGTATGTTGCCACCCTGGTGCAAGGGTCAAGGATGTCTCGGAGCGGGTGCAGGACATTTTGAAGGGGGAGGGTAAACAGCCAGTTGTCGTGGTGCATATACGTACCAACGATATAGGTAAAAAAACGGGATGAGGTCCTACAAGACGAATTTAGGAAGCTAGGATCTAAATTAAAAAGTAGGACCTCAAAAGTAGTAATCTCAGGATTGCTACCAGTGTCACGTGCTAGGCAGAGTAGGAATCGCAGGATAGCTCAGATGAATACGTGGATTGAGGAATGGTGCAGAAGGGAGGGATTCAAATTCCTGGGACATTGGAACCGGTTCTGGGGGAGGTGGGACCAGTACAAACCGGACGGTCTGCACCTGGGCAGGACCGGAACCAACATCCTAGGGGGAGTGTTTGCTAGTGCTGTTGGGGAGGGGTTAACCTAATATGGCAGGGGGATGGGAACCTATGCAGGGAGACAGAGGGAAGTAGAGTGGGGGCAGAAGCAAAAGATAGAAAGAAGAAAAGTAAAAGTGGAGGGCAGAGAAACCCAAGGCAAAAAGGGCCACATTACAGCAAAATCCTAAAGGGGCAAAGGGTGTTAAGACAAGCCTGAAGGCTCTGTGCCTCAATGCGAGGAGTATTCGGAATAAGGTGGACAAATTAACTGCGCAGATAGCAGTTAACGGATATGATGTAATTGGCATCACGGAGACATGGCTCCAGGGTGACCAAGGCTGGGAATTCAACATCCAGGAGTATTTAACATTTAGGAAGGATAGACAGAAAGGAAAAGGAGGTGGGGTGGCGTTGCTGGTTAAAGAGGAAATTAATGCAATAGTAAGGAAGGACATTTGCTTGGATGATGTGGAATCTGTATGGGTGGAGCTACGGAATACCAAAGGGCAGAAAACGCGAGTGGGAGTTGTGTACAGACCACCAAACAATAGTAATGAGGATGGGGACAGCATCAAACAAGAAATTAGGGATGCGTGTGTTGTGGAAAAATATTTCTGAGACTGTATAATATATAAAGAGAGGTTTATTAAATCGGAGAATAGCACGTTTAGTGAGTTGATCTTACCGCAGGTAAAGGTTACACAGCCAGATAGGGGATGGGTGACCAACAGGAAGAGCAGTGGAAGGAAGGTAGTGCAGGGGTCCCCTGCGGTCATCCCCCTGCAAAACAGATATACCGCTTTGAGTACTGTTGAGGGGGATGACTCATCAGGGGAGGGCAGCAGCAGCCAATTCCATGGCTCAGTGAGTAGCTTTGCTGCACAGGAGGGCAGGAAAAAGAGTGGGAGAGCTATAGTGATTCAATTGTAAGGGGAATAGATAGACGTTTCTGCGGCCGCAACTGAGACTCCAGGATGGTATGTTGCCACCTTGGTGCAAGGGTCAAGGATGTCTTGGAGCGGGTTTTAATTTTAATAACCGCTACCTGTTTTGGTTTATTACTGGCTGCTAAAAGAGCTTCTATTCTCAGCTGATGCTTTATGGAATGTCCGCTAGTTGTGATAAAACCCCTTCTCCCCCATGCTGTCATATAATCGTGTACTACCCCGAATGCATATCTACTGTCCGTATAGATATTAACAATCTTATTTTCCGATAATTCCAGTGCCCGGGTGAGGGCTACCAGTTCTGCCACTTGAGCTGACGACCCCCCATTAATTCGCCCTGATTCAGCTGTGTCTAGATCCGGTACAAGGTAGTCCCTCTACGTATTTTCGTGAGCCGTCCACAAACAAGGTTTGTTCTGCGGTTTGAAGGGGGGCGTCTTTTATTCTATCCTCTTCCATATCCTCACATACCTCTTCGCAAAAGTGGGGTTCCCCTTCACCCATCATACCTTCTGCGGGGTTGTTTCCTACATCCCTAATTATGGTTACTGCTTTGTTGGGTGTTAAGAGGACTGCTTCCCACTTTGTCCGTCTCATATTAGATACGGTTCTCAGTTTTCCTGTGTTTAACATTTCTACCAATGTTTAGTGTGGAGAATGATGTTTCCAGTCATCACCACAGGCTCGCTTAATTTTTACCGTCCAAGCTGCGCAATCTAGCGCGGCTATACATCTAGATAACCCAGTCACCACCGAACTTTTGGTGGTAGAGTAATAGGCTATAGGTCTCCTTTTATCCCCGTGATCTTGGGTGACCACGGCCATATAGAACCCACCTTCATTGTTACAGTGGATGTGGAAATCCTTACCCATATCAGGCAGTCCCAATCCAGGTGCGGAGACTAGTTCTGACTTGAGTTTACTATACTCCTGTTCTTGTTTAGGGCCCCACTCTGAGGTCTAGGGCTGGTTTCCCCCCTTTCACTAATCTTTGTATTGGCTCAGCAATTTTTGCAAAATCAGGGATAAAGTTCCGGCTGTAATTAAAGAGACCCAGTACCTTCCTCACCCCCCTTACCGTTACTGGTCTAGGCATGTCCTTGACAGCCTTTTTCCTATCCGAGGGCATTTCTTTCAGCCCCTTTGCGAGGCAGTACCCTAGGTACAGGACCTGGGATTTCCCTACCTGGGCCTTTTTGGGGTTAACCTTAAGGCCCGCCGTTTCCAGAGCCCTTAATACTAAGTATAGGGTTGCCTGATGTCCTTCCTTGGTTTCTGAGGCTATTAATATGTCGTTGACATATTGTAAAATACTATTTCCTGCCGGTACCTCTATTTGTTTTAGTATATCACTCATGACTCGATGGAATATGGCAGGACTATTATGGAATCCTTGTAGTAATCGGGTCCAAGTATATTGTTTATCCTCCACCGTGAAGGCAAATTTTTCTTGTGATTCTGGGTCGAGGGGAAGGGCCCAAAAACCATTGGCTATGTCTAGGACTGTAAAGATCTTATGTTCAGGGGATAATCCATTAAGAATTGTGGAGGGGCTGGCCACTATCGGGTGTAATTTGGGGGTGACCTTGTTAAGGGCAGTGTAGTCGATAGTGAGTCTATAACTCCCATCTGGTTTCCCTACCGGCCATGTTGGGGAGTTAGTGGTGCTAACTGTTTCTTTTAAGATACCCTTTTCCGCTAGCCCTTTTACTATTTCTACAACCGCTGTTCTAGCTTCAGGTTAAGACCTATAAGTAGGGTATTGTCGGTGTGGTTTATGAGGTGGTCCAGGGACTTTAATAGGATCCATCTTCGCCTTTCCAGTATCCAATTTTGTCTGTACCCAGACCCCGGGCACAGAGGCACATATGCCTCCATACCCTCCAGTCCCGATAAGCCAGTCAGTTTTTGTGGCTGTAGCTACACCTATACTTTCCACATGGTGGGCTATCTGTCCTAAATCTCCCTTACTGCCATCCATCTTTGGCCATGTCAGTTTCCCCTTGCCGCAATCAATCAGGGCCTTAAATTCCCTCATTACATCATTCCTCAATATTGTTCCCTCATGATTCTTGCATACGTAAAATCTCATGGGTATATATAAGTTATCAATTTCCACCAATTGGGTGGTGCTCAGGTTGGCCAGTGTGGGCCGTCCATCTATTCCATTTATCAGAGCCTTCTTGTCGGTGACGGGAAGGGGCATATTGGTAATGGATATTGAGGCTCCCGTGTCCACTAGCATCTCACACTGTCGGCCCCCTACTAGTGCAGACACATATATCCTTCCCTCCTTTTTACTTTGTACAGGGGCCGCTGGATATCACCGGGTGGCTTTGTACGCCTGCCACTTCTGGTATTCCTGTTCTGACAGGGTCCTTGCCTTATTAGGATAGCTATTTTTACCATGGCATGTCGCTTCCAGGTGCCCTTTCTTACCACAATACGTACATTGCTTTTCACTGCCTTTCCCTTTGCATTCCCTGGCAAAATGGCCCGGTTTTCCACAATTATGGCAAGTCCCCCTTTTCTACCCTCCTCCTGTTCCCGTGGCAGAGACCTTTTCCTGCTTTTATCTTTTTTTTTTCTAAACTGCTAAAGCTTACTGTTTTAGCCTTTTTCAAAAGTCCCTTTTACACCTTCACAGATAGCTCACCACTCGCCCAGGAGTTTGACCTGATCCCTGAAGGTATTTCTAAATTTAAAACTCTTTTTTTTTTTACTGAGCTAGAAGCTTTCGTGTCAAGGTTTTACACAAAGGAGAATGGGAGCGTTTTAAAAGACATTCTTTATCTCATTCCTAGACTAAATTTATGTCTTTCAACCCAATTGCATGTTTTCTTTCGACAAGTAAGTGAGCGTGTCAAATAAATTCTTTTTTTTTTTACTACCGGGACCATGTATTTTTTTTTATCTTTTACTCAACAAACCTATCCTTTGTGCATTTCCTAGCTCCGTAACTTATCATCCGAATATATCCACACCTTCGATTCTAACTTAAAATGTAATACCATAAGGTTCACAGTTTCTTAAACTTCCCACATACAGGACAACACTACGAAGGGGTAAAAAAAAATTTCACTCTGTTTGGAAAAAGTGGGTGGAGCTAAAACAGGCAGGCAACTCCACATCTTCCCAAACAGGCTTTCATTCATACCGCAGTCAAAATCACTCAAGTACTCTCTTCATTCAAAATAGACACTCATAAAAGTCTCTCCATATGTCACTTAAGATAGTCACTATCAGCTTTTTTAGGGCATTACGTAAGTTACAATTAATGATAGGAATTAATTAATGACCCGGGAAGCCCGCGTTTTACATTCCCTTCCTTATCTTCCATGTTCGCCAGTCTCGGACGTTTCCCTTTGTTTCTGTAATACTCACGGCCACGACTACTCTGTGGGGACTCTTTGTCTTCGCAACAAAGCTAGCGTGTTTCCTTACCACCGGAGTTTTCGGCTCTAGGTTGGAGTGATCAGTTCCCTTCCGCACCGACCTTATTTACTAAAGGGACAACTCAAACTGGTTAGTCAGCCTCTTCCCGCTATCTACTTACTCGTATCTTATACACTATCCCGTCGTGCCCGTACACCTCTCTTTTCAGTCTCTAACACCAGATTCCAGATACTGTCTTAAGTGATCACGTTTGATCCTGTTCGTGACGCCATTTTGTTGTGGAAAAATTTCCGAGACTGTATAATATATAAAGAAAGGTTTATTAAATCGGAGACAAAGCTTTGGGAGAAATGTTAAAGACCCCTGTCTCTGAACCAGCTTCTCAATTTGGTATCTCCAGTGAGGTTCTTTTATCTTACAAATTACGTCACTTTACATCACATGCTTTAGCACTAGTCCTTAAGTCTAATCATCGCATTACAAGGTTTTTACTATCCAAGGCTGAGCTCTTGATATAAACCAGCCTGCATTGTGACAGAGCATTATAAACAAGTGGCAGGCTTTTTGGCACTGGTATAGACAAACATACCCCCACTTATCTCTCTCTCCAGTCGTTCATTATCTCACTTTCCTATCTCCATAACTCAAGGCCAGCATACCTTGAAGTCTAACTGTGTTTTTTTTTTATATAAAGCATAATGCATCAGTATTGTCCCTTACAAAATTCATTAAAGGGGAAAATAAAAACAAATGTTTGGTCCCGTATACTAGTCAAGTATATGTCCAAAAATCCGCTCCAACACGTGCAATAAAGGTACAGCAGTTATCATGGGCAACTTTAATTTACATATTGACTGGGCTAACCAAACTGGTAGCAATGCGGTGCAGGAGGATTTCCTGGTGTGTATTAGGGGTGGTTTTCTAGACCAATATGTCGAGGAACCAACTAGAGGGCTGGCCATCCTAGACTGGGTGATGTGAAATGAGAAAGGACTAATTAACAATCTTGTTGTGCGAGGCCCCTTGGAAGAGTGACCATAATATGGTAAAATTCTTTATTAAGATGGAGAGTAACACAGTTAATTCAGAGACGAGGTTCCTGAACTTGGGGAAAGGTAACTTCGATGGTATGAGACGTGACTTGGTTAGAATAGAGTGGCGAGTGATACTTAAAAGGTTGACGGTGGATAGGCAATAGCAAAACTTTAACGATCACATGGACGAACTTCAATAATTGTACATCCCTGTCTGGAGTAAAAATAAAACTGGGAAGGTGGCTCAACCGCGGCTAACAAGGGAAATTGAGGATAGTGTTAAATCCAAGAAAGAGGCATATAAATTAGCCAGAAAAAGCAGCAAACCTGAGGACTGAGAGAATTTTATAATACAGCAGAGGAGGACAAAGGGTTTAAGTAGTAGGGGGAAAATAGAGTATGAGAGGAAGCTTGCTGGGAACATAAAAACTGACTGCAAAAGCTTCTATAGATAGGTGAAGAGAAAAAGATTAGTGAAAACAAACGTAGGTCCCTTGCAGCCAGATTCAGGTGAATTTATAATGGGGAACAAAAAAATGGCGGACAACTTAAACAAATACTTTGGTTCTGTTTTCACGAAGGAAGACACAAATAACCTTCCGGAAATACTAGGGGACCGAGGGTCTAGTGAGAAGGAGGACCTGAAGGATATCCTTATAAAGCGGGAAATTGTGTTAGGGAAATTGATGGGATTGAAGGCCGATAAATCCCCGGGGCCTGATAGTCTGCATCCCAGAGTACTTAAGGAAGTGGCCAAAGAAATAGTGGATGCATTGGTGATCATTTTCCAACAGTCTATCGACTGTGGATCAGTTCCTATGGACTGGAGGGTAGCTAATGTAACACCACTTTTTAAAAAAGGAGAGAGAGAGAAAACAGGGAATTATAGACCGGTTAACCTGACATCAGTAGTGGGGAAAATGTTGGAATCAATTATTAAAAATGAAATAGCAGCGCATTTGGAAAGCAGTGACGGGATCGGTCCAAGTCAGCATGGATTTATGAAAGGGAAATCATGCTCGACAAATCTTCTGGAATTTTTTGAGGATGTAACTAATAGAGTGGACAAGGGAGAACCAGTGGATGTGGTGTATTTGGACTTTCAAAAGGCTTTTGACAAGGTCCCACACACTAGATTGTCCCATACACTGTGCAAAATCAAAGCACATGGTATTGGGGGTAATATACTGACGTGGATAGAGAACTGGTTAGCAGACAGGAAGCAGAGAGTCGGGATAAAAGGGACCTTTTCAGAATGGCAGGCAGTGGCTAGTGGAGTACTGCAGGGTTCCGTGCTGGGACTCCAGCTCTTTACAATATACATTAATGATTTAGATGAAGAAATTGAGTGCAATATCTCCAAGTTTGCAGATGACACTAAACTGGGTGGTGGTGTGAGCTATGAGGAGGACGCTAAAAGGCTGCAGGGTGACTTGGACAGGTTAGGTGAGTGGGCAAATGCATGGCAGATGCAGTATAATGTGGATAAATGTGAGGTTATCCACTTTGGGGGCAAAAACACGAAGGCAGAATATTATCTGAATGGCGGCAGATTAGGAAACGAGACCTGCGTGTCATGGTTCATCAGTCATTGAAAGTTGGCATGCAGATACAGCAGGCGGTGAAGAAGGCAAATAGTATGTTGGCCTTCATAGCTAGGGGATTTGAGTATAGGAGCAGGGAGGTTGTACAGGGCCTTGGTGAGGCCTCACCTGGAGTATTGTGTTCAGTTTTGGTCTCCTAATCTGAGGAAGGATGTTCTTGCTATTGAGGGAGTGCAGCAAAGGTTCACCAGACTGATTCCCAGGATGGCGGGACTGACATATATGGATCAACTTGGACTTTATACACTGGAGTTTAGAAGGATGAGAGGGGATCTCATAGAAACTTACAAGATTCTGACAGGACTGGACAGGTTAGATGCGGGAAGAATGTTCCAGATGATGGAGAAGTCTAGAACCAGGGGACGCAGTCTTAGGTTAAGGGGTAGGCCATTTAGGACCGAGATGAAGAGAAACTTCTTCACTCAGAGAGTTGTTTACCTGTGGAATTCCCTACCGCAGAGTTGTTGATGCCAGTTCATTGGATATATTCAAGAGAGAGTTAGATATGGCCCTTACAGCTAAAGGGATCAAGCGGTATGGAGAGCAAGCAGGAAAGGGGTACTGAGGGAATGATCAGCCATGATCTTATTGAATGGTGGTGCAGGCTCGAAGGGCCGAATGGCCTACTCCTGAACCTATTTTCTATATTTCTATGTACTGCTCCTCCGACAGTGCGGTACTGCCCCTCCGACAGTGCAGCACTCCCTCAGTACTGCTTCTCCAACAGTGCGGTGCTCCCTCAGTACTGCCCCTCTGACAGTGCGGTACTGCCCCTTCGACAGTGCGGCGCTCCCTCAGTACTACACTGGAGTGTCAGCCTAGATCATTATGCTCAAGCCTCTGGGATGGGACTTGAAGCCGCGACCTTCCTGACTCGGAGGCGAGAGTGCTGCCAACTCTGTGCTGTATGCTGAGGAAATCAAGGAGAGAGCATGAAAAAATGTTGGCAAGTAAAATGAAGGTAAACCAAAGATGTTTTATAAATACATAAGGAGCAAGAGGATAACTAAAGAAAGAGTAGGGCCTATTAGAGACCTTGAGGGTAATCTGTGTGTAGAGACGCAAGATGTGGGTATGGTTCATAATGAATACTTTTCGTCTGTTTTCACAAAGGAGAGGGTCGTTGCAGACATTGCAATCAGGGAACTATTCGATGAAATAAACACAGTGAGAGAGGAAGTTTTAAGGGGCTCAGCAGCTTTGAAAAGGCCCGGATAAAATGTATCCCAGGCTGTTAAGAGAAACAAAAGAGGAAATAGCAGAGGCTCTGACAATCATTTTCCAATCCACTCTGGCTTCAGGTGTGGTACCAGAGGACTGGAGGACTGCTAACATTGTACCTTTGTTTAAAAATGGAGAAAGGGATAGACAGAGTAATTACAGGTGGTGGGAAAATTATTGGAGAAAATTCTGAGGGACAGGATAAATCTTCATTTAGAAAGACACGGATTAATCAAGGACAGTCAGCATGGATTTGTTAAGGGAAGGCCGTGTCTGACTAACTTGATTTGAATTTTTTGAAGAGGTAACAAGGAGAGTCGATGAGGGCAGTGCGTATGATGTTTGATTATTGTTGGGGTAAAAAGAGGCTTCTCTCCTTCAAGGTGGACTAACTGATATAGTTAATCGACACCTCGCCCGTCTTCCACTGTATAACTTCCACGGAACTGAACATACGAAATCCCAGGTTCATTTATTTTGAACAATTGCAAGGGAAGGTTCAGTTGTGGAAACTCCGAAATACAAGAGTTTTCAAGCATAATTTATACAGGTTTTGAAGAGGAGCTATCCTACAAAATCGTGGATAGGTCTGTTGTTATCAGCGAAGTTACATTGATTTGTCGACTCTTATCAGATGGGCTCTGAGTGGTACATGTAACTGTCCATCTCCCATCATTGTTTTGTTCCATTTTGCCCTCTACCCCAGTCTATCCGACACCTAGGGTGGCTGTACTGGCTTCTTTATCTCTTCCTCAGGGACTTCTAAACTAAACTGCTGACCGGCTGTTTAAGTGTTTCTACGGTTAAGCTAAAGTTTAATGTGTATAAGTGTGCTATACCTATACAAGCAAGTGTTACATACATAGGCAGTTTATAAGTTCACTACCTTCAGCATAATTCAGAGCCCCTGTTTGCAACCTTACAATTTATCACTTACAATTATGGAGCGTCCTCCTCCGTTTCGGCTGTCCTCAAACGTTTGTCACTATCCTGCTCCACGACGACATGCAGGCCGTGATCCTGATCAATAGATCCACCACAGAGTCAATCCACATCCAGACCGAGGTCAAGCAGGGCTGCGTCATCGCCCCAACCCTCTTCTCAATCTTCCTCGCTGCAATACTCCATCTCACTCTCAACAAGCTCCCTGCTGGAGTGGAGCTAAATTGTAGAACCAATGGCAACCTGTTCAATCTCCGCCGTCTCCAGGCCAGATCCAAGGTCGTCCCAACCTCTGTCATTGAACTACAGTATACAGATGACGCTTGTGTCTGCGCACACTCGGAGGTCAAACTCCAAGCCATCGTCAACACCTTCACCGAGGCATACGAAAGCATGGGCCTTATGCTAAACATCCGGAAGACAAAGATCCTCCACCAACCTGCCCCTGCCACACATGACTGCCCCCCGGTCATTAAAATCCACGACGAGGCCTTAGACAATGTGGATCATTTTCCATACCTCGGGAGACTACTATCAGCAAGGCCAGACATCAATGACGAAGTCCAACACCACCTCCAGTGTGCCAGCACAGCCTTCGGTTGCACGAGGAAGAGAATGTTTGAAGACCAAAACCTCAAATCCGGCACCAAGCTCATGGTCTACAGGGCTGTAGTGATACCCACCCTCCTATATGGCTCAAGTGCCGTGGACTATATACAGCAGACACCTCAAAACACTGGAGAAATACCACGAACGCTGCCTCCTCAAGATCCTGCAAATCCATTGGCAGGATAGTCGCACCAACGTCAGTGTTCTCACTCAGGCCAACATCGCCCAGTATCGAAGCACCGACCATGTTCGATCAGCTCCGTTGGGTGGGCCACATCATCTGCATGCCAGACACGAGACTCCCAAAGCAAGCCCTCTACGAGGAGCATCAACACGGCAAGCAAGCCCCAGGTGGGCAGAGGGAACGCTTCAAGGAGCCCTCAAAGCCTCCCTGACAAAGTACAACATCCTCACCGACACCTGGGAATCCCTGGCCAAAGACCGCCCAAGTGGAGGAAGAACATCCGGGAGGGCGCTGAGCACCTCGAGTCTCATCGCCGAGAGCATGCAGAAAGCAAGCGCAAAGACAGCAGAAGGAACGTGCGGAAAACCAGTCCCACCCACCCTTTCCCTCAACAACTGTCTACCCCACCTGTGACAGAGACTGTAATTCCCACACTGGACTCATCAGTCACCTGAGAACTCGCTTTTAGATTGGAAGCAAGTCATCCTCGACTCCGAGGGACTGCCTATGATGATGTAGTGTATATGGATTTTAGCAAGGCTTTTGATAATGTCCCACATGGCAGACTAGCCACGAAAGTAAAAGCCCATGGGATCCAAGGCAAAGTGGCTCGGAGGCAGGAAGCAAAGGGTAATGGTTGATGGATGTTTTTGTGACTGGAAGGGCTCAGGGCAAGGCTCAGTGCTGGGTCCCTTGCTTTTTGTGGTATATATCAATGATTTAGACTTGAATGTAGGGGGTATGATTAAGTAGTTTGAAGATACAAAAATTGGCTGTGTGGCTGATGAAGAAGAAAGCTGTAGACTGCAGGAAGATATCAATGTACTGGTCAGATGGGCAGAACAGTGGCAAATGGAATTCAATCCGGAAAAGTGTGAGGTAATGCATTTTGGGAGGGCTAACAAGGCAAGGGAATACACATTAAATGGTAGGACACTGAGAAGTGTAGAGGAACAAAGGGACCTTGGAGTGCAAGTCCACAGATCCCTGAAGGTTGCAGGCCAGGTAGATAACGTGGTTAAGAAGGCATATGGAATACTTGGCTTTATTAGTCAAGGCAGAGAATACAAGAGCAGGGAGGTTATGCTTGAACTGTATAAAACACTGGTTAGGCCGCAGCTGGAGTACTGCGTGCAGTTCTGGTCACCACATTACAGGAAAGATGTGATTGCACTAGAGGGTACAGAGGAGTACGAGGATGCTGCCTGGACTGGAGAATTTTAGCGATGAGGAAAGATTGGATAGGCTGGGTTTGTTTTTGTGGAACAGAGGAGGCAAAGGGGAGACCTTATTGAGGTATATAAAATTATGAGGGTCATAGGTAGAGTAGATAGGAAGGACCTGTTTCCCTTGGCGGGGGGCATAAATTGTAATTGGGGGGAGGTTTAGAGAGAATTTGAGGGGAAATTTTTTCAAAGGGTGGTGGGGTCTGGAACTCACTGCCTGAAAGGGTCATAGAGGCAGAAACCCTCACCACATTTAAAAAGTACTTGGATGTGCACTTAAAATACCGTAACCTACAAGGCTACGGACCACGAGCTGGAAAGTGGGATTAGTCGGCCAGCGCGGACACGATGGGCCGAAATGGCCTCCTTCTGTGCTGTAAATTTCTATGATTCTGATGAACATGTGTAACAGGGAGGGTTTTGTATTCCTCGGGCTGTGGGGCAGGGGAAGCTCCATAGATGGAAGGAGCTTCACCTAACTCAAAACTAGTACCAATGTCCTTGCAGGTACAGTAATCAGAGCACTGGAGGCTATAACCTGGTATGGGAAGGGATAAAATTAAATAATAGTGCAACAGAAAGCCATCTAAATACTATGTCATGGTGGCATCATGGGACACGTTCAAGAAAGTAATAGAGAAGGAAGAAGAAACAACGAGAAAGCAAAGATATACTGATGAGTGAATGCGTTGGGGCTATCATGTCTGCCAATGTGTAAAGCATCCCATCTTTTGGATGGAATGTTAAACCAAGGTGGATGTAAAAGATCTCACGGCACTATTTTGAAGAGCAGGGGAGTTCTCCCCGGTGTCCTGGGGCCAATATTTATCCTTCAGTCAATATCACTAAAACAGATTATCCGGTCATTATCACATTGCTGTTTGTGGGAGCTTGCTGTGCACAAACTGTCTGCTGCGTTTCCCACATTACAACAGTGACTACACTCCAAAAGTACTTCATTGGCTGTAAAGCGCTTTGGGATGCCTGGTGGTCGTGAAAGACACGATATAAATGCAAGTCCTTCCTTTCTCCCTTTCTCTCTTTCTTTCGAGCGTTAGGAATTGATTTGGGGAATTGGAGGTACTAATTAGAATGGAGGAACCTAATCCTCAGCAGAAACTTGGTTTCGGCCAGAGCAAGTCTCGGAGGAAATATTCTGGATTCCAAACTATTAGGAGAAATAACAAGGAAAAGAAGAGAGGTAGGTTGGCCTCTAAGTACAAGATTTAGCCATAGAAAGGTCAGTTTTTATTAATGGTGGTGCTCAGACATAGTCTGATTTGAATTGCACAGCAAGGGGATCAGTTACGATATTTGGATTATGCTATGGACCACCACATAATGGAGATAATAGTGGATAAGATTTATAGACATTTTAAAGCTTTGCAGTATTAAGAGATCTAATAAACTGGATGGGTGAATGCTTAATCATAAATTTGTTTGGTCAAATATGATGAGGTTCCTAAAACCATAGAAACTTACAGCAGAGAAGGCCATTCAGCCCACTGTGCCTGCGCTGGCTCTTTAAAAGGTGCTTAGTCCCACAGCCCCGCTCTCTGTCTGTAACCCTGTAGGTTCCTCATCCCCCAGTACCTGTCCAATTCCCTGTTAAAATTATTGCTGGACTCAGCTTCCACCACCTTTTCAGGGAGAGCTTTCCCGATCCCGACAACAGAGTGAAAAATCTCCTCATCTCCCCTCGCGATCTTCTGCCAATGATTTAAATCCATGACCTCTGGTTATTGGCCCACACGTCAGGGGAAACATTTTTCTGCATTTACTCTATCAAAACCTCTCATCATATTAAAAACCTCTATTGGGTCACCTCTTAACCTTCTCTGTTCCAAGGAGAGTAGTCCTAACTTTTCCAACCTCTCCTCATAACTGAAGTCCCTCATTCCCGGGGTAACTCCCTCTGTGCCCTTTCTATGACCTTTACATCGGTCCTGGCGCCCAGAATTGTCCACAATATTCCAGCTGAAGCCTAATCAGTGAGTTATAAAGTTCCAGCATGAGCGCTCTGCTTTTATATTCTATTTATTATATTTATAAAGCCAAGTAACCCATATGATTGTAACCACCTTATCAACTTGTCCTGCCACCTTTAATGATTTGTGTATATGAACACCATCTGCTCATCTACACTTTTCAAAATTGTGCCATATTGTCTTTCCATATTAGTCCTCCCAGAGTGCCTCACTTTACACTTCTGATTGAACACTATCTGTCACGCTTCTGCCCATTCCACCATCGTGTCACCTAGAACTATCCTCATCACTGTCTACTACTTTACCAAGTTTTGTATCATCTGCAAACTTTATAATGCTGCTCCCCAAACCCGAATCTAGATCGTTTATAAAAATTGAGAAAAGTAATGGACCCTAAACTGACCCTTAGGAACACCACTGCAAACCAGCTCCCAGTCTGAAAACCATCCACTCCCACCCTTGCTCCCTGTCACTGAGCCAGTTCCTGATCCATCTCGCTACCTGCCCCTTCATTCCATAGGCTTCCATCTTCTTAATAAGCCTCTCTGTGTGGCACTTTGCCAAATGCCTTCCAAAAGTCCATATATGCAACATGTATTGCCCTATCCTGATCAACCTTCTCTGTTATCTCATTAAAGAATTCAATCAAGTTAGTCAGCCACGATTTGTCTTTAACAAATCCATGCTGGCTCTCCTTGATTTAACCCATGCCTTTCCAAATGAAAGCTTATCTTGTCCCTGATGTCATCCAGGGCTGTACCTTTGGCTGCTTCACCTTTTCCCTTCAAAGGAACCTGCCCAGTTTGTGCCTGAACTGTGTCTCTGAATGGCCTCCATTGCTGTTACTGCTGTACCCTGCAATCGCCTTTTCCAATCTATCTATGCGCGGTCCCTTCTTAAACGACTGAAATTAGCTCTTCCCCAGTTCAGCATTTTTGCCTTTTATATTTTAATATGATTATTTTAAACCGAATGATGTCACTGTTAGCTGGATACTCTCGTCCTGTAACACCCTCCACGTGCCCTGGTTCGCTCCCCAGAATCAGATCCAACACTGCTTCCTTCGTCGCTGGACTGGAGACATAGTAATCAAGCAAGTTTTCCTGCACACATCAAATTCTTCTCCTTCCCTACCCCTTTGCACTGTGTTTTCCCAGTCCCTATTAGCCTAATTAAACTCTCCTAATAATCGTACTCTATTTTTGTTACACGTTTTGAAATTTGCCGACAAATTTGCTCCCCTATCCCCTGCTCATTGTTTGCAGATCAATCAAAATGGCCAGCAGTATAACAGCTCCCCCTCTGTTCTCAACTAGCCAAATATTTTCAGTCCTAGATATTGTGTTCCCAACACAGATGAGGCTGCACACAGGGAGGTTAAAGTAACAGTGACCTCAGTCTTTAATAAGACACTCCAGAGTGCGTTAGGGGCCGGCTTATATACAGTGCTCCCCCGGGATGATGGGATCCCTTGGGACTGCAGGGGATGCGCTCCCTGGTGGCGGAACATTGGAGTGCATGCTTTACAGATACACAACATCACACTCTCTTTTCCCCCCCCACCCGCAAAGTTAAAGTGAAAACTATTTACAAGGTGAGGCGGTTGGGAGCCTTTCTTTCCCTGGTGGACCGCCTCGGTACAAATGTCTGTTCTGGTGTGTTGGCTGTGCCCTCGCTGGGCTGTTGAGTGTGATGGGTTCAATTTCCTGGTCAGGGGTGGTGTCGTTGATCCTTTGCGGGGGGGTGGGAGGAGGGAGGAGAGAGGAGGAAGTGATGTTGTGTATCTGTAAAGCATGCACTCCCATGTTCCGCCACCAGGGAGCGCATCCCCTGGATGTGTGTTGTGGGCTCAAAAGGTGGTGTCTGCTGTGGGTTGTTCAGGGCAGTCTGATTTTTTGGGGGGCATTAAAATCATGTAATTTACAAGTGCCCCCTATAAAAGTGGAGGGGGACACTAAAACCCGGCAATTAAAACAAATTAAACTTTAAAACATAAAATCAAATTAAAATTTGGTTGCCGGGGGTGATGATGCACTCCAGTCCCTCCAGCAAGATTTGAACTCTGATCGCTAGATTCAAAATCCAGAGTGCTCACCATTACACCATCGAACCAACGATAGGGCAGTCTGTGAACCGCAGCCTCGTTTGGTCCAGGTGTTTTCTGCAAATTTGTCCATTGTCTAGTTTGACTAGAAACACACTACCTTCTTTAGCTATCACCGTGCCCGCAATGCACTTGGGACCATGTCCATAGTTTAGCACATACACAGGGTCATTCAGATCAATTTCCCGTGACACAGTGGCACGACCATCGTTTACATTTTGTTGCTGCCGCCTGCTCTCTACCTGATCATGCAGGTTGGAGTGAACCAGCAAGAGGCTGGTTTTAAGTGTACCTTTCATGAGTAGCTCAGCCGGGGGCACCCCTGTGAGCGAGTGGGGTCTCGTGCGGTAGCTGAGCAGTACTTGGGACAGGCGGGTTTGGAGTGAGCCTTCTGTGACTCGTTTAAGGCTCTGTTTGATTGTTTGCACTGCCCGCTCTGCCTGCCCATTGGAGGCTGGTTTAAATGGGGCCGAGGTGACATGTTTGATCCCATTGTGGGTCATGAATTCTTTAAATTCGGCACTGGTGAAACATGGCCCGTTGTCACTGACCAGTATGTCAGGCAGGCCGTGGGTGGTAAACATGGCCCTCAGGCTTTCAATGGTGGCGGTGGTGGTGCTTCCCGACATTATTTCACATTCAATCCATTTTGAAAAAGCATCCACCACCACCAGGAATATTTTACCGAGAAACGGGCCCGCATAGTCGACATGGATCCTCGACCATGGTCTGGAGGGCCAGGACCACAAACTTAGTGGTGACTCTCTGGGCGCATTGCTCAACTGAGCACACATGCGGCATTGCCGTACACAGGACTCTTAAGTCAGAGTCGATACCGGGCCACCACACATGAGATCTGGCTATCGCTTTCATCATTACTATACCCAGGTGTGTTCTGTGGAGATCTGAGATGAACGTCTCCCTGCCCTTTTTGGGTAGCACTACGCGGTTACCCCGCAACAGGCAGTCTGCCTGAATGGACAGCTCGTCCTTTCGCCGCTGGAACGGCTTGATTAGCTCTTGCATTTCAACGGGGATGCTGGCCCAGCTCCCATGCAGTACACAGTTTTTTACTAGGGATAGCAGAGGATCTTGGCTGGTCCAAGTCCTAATTTGGCGGGCCATGACAGGTGATTTATCATTTTCAAACACTTCCATGACCATCAACAAGTTTGCAGGCTGCGCCATTTCCACCCCCATGGTGGGCAATGGTAGCCGACTGAGAGCATCCACACAGTTCTCAGTGCCTGGCCTGTGGCGGATGGTATAGTTATACGCTGATAGTGCGAGTGCTCACCTTTGTATGCGGGCTGAGGCATTAGTATTCATCCCCTTGTTTTCAGCGAACAGGGATATGAGGGCTTGTGATCGGTTTCCAGCTCAAATTTGAGGCCAAACAGGTACTGATGCATTTTCTTTACCCCGAACACACACGTTAATGCTGTAGGCCCTCTCGGTCTTAGACAAGTTCCTGGAGGCATAGGCGACAGGTTGCAACTTCCCCGCAACGTTAGCTTGTTGTAATACACACCCGACTCTGTACGACAACGAATCACATGCTAGCACAAGTCTTTTACACGGGTTAAACAATACAAGCAGCTTGTTGGAGCATAAAATGTTTCTGGCTTTTTCAAAAGCGATTGCTTGTTTTTTTCCCCATACCCAGTTCTCACCTTTACGCAATAATACATGTAGGGGCTCTAAGAGGGTGCTTAATCCCGGTAGGAATTTCCAAAATAGTTGAGTCCCAGGAACGACCACAGCTCCATGATGTTCTGTGGCCTGGGCGCATTCCTGATAGCCTCTGTCTTGGCGTCTGTGGGCCGAATGCCGTCCGCCGCGATCTTTCTCCCCAAAAACTCCACTTCTGTTGCCATGAAGACGCATTTCAACCTCTTCAACTGCAGCCCTACATGATCCAGTCGCTGGAGGACCTCCTCCAGGCTTTGTAGGTGTTCGACGGTGTCCTGACCCGTGACGAATATGTCGTCCTGAAAAACTACCGTGGGTGGTACCGACTTGAGTAGGCTCTCCATGTTTCTCTTGAAGATCGCTGCAGCCGACCGAATTCCAAATGGGCATCTGTTGTAGATGAACAGTCCCTTGTTGATGCAGGTGAGGCCCTTCAAAGACTCTTCCAGCTCCTGCGTGTCATGTAAGCCAAAGTCAGGTTGAGCTTGGTGAAAGTCTTGTCTCCTGCCCGCGTTGCAAATAGGTCGTCTGCCTTAGGTAGCGGGTATTGGTCCTGTAGCGAGAAGCAGTTAATAGTTTCTTTATAATCGCCGCAAATCCTGACCGTACCATCACTTTTGAGTTCTGGAACAATCGGGCTGGCCCACTCGCTCAATTCCACTGGGGAAATGATGTCCTCGCGTTGCAGCCTGTCCAGCTCGATTTCCACTCTCTCCCTCATCATGTGAGGTACCGCTCACGCCTTGTGGTGCATGGGTCGTGCCTCTGGGACCAAGTGGATCCGCACCTTCGCCCCAGAAAAGTTTCCAATGCCTGGCTCAAAAAGGGAAGGAAATTTGTTAAGAACCTAGGTACATGAGGCCTCATCGACATGTGATAGCGCTTGGATGTCATCCCAGTTCCAGCGAATTTTGCCCAACCAGCTCCTTCCAAGCAGTGTGGGGCCATCGCCCGGGACAATCCAGAGTGGCAGTTCATGCACTGTGCCCTCGTAGGTGACCTTGACCATGGCGCTGCCCAGGACAGTGATGAGCTCTTTGGTGTACGTTCTCAGTTTTGTGTGGATGGGGCTCAGGGCTGGTCTGAGTGCCTTGTTGCATCACAGTCTCTCAAACATCTTTTTATTCATGATGGATTGGCTAGCGCCAGTGTCCAGTTCCATGGCTACGGGTAAGCCATTCAATTTTACATTTAGCATTATAGGTGGAGATTTTGTCGAAAATGTGTGCACCCCGTGTACTTCAGCATCTGCCTCCTCTCTCTCAGGCTCGAAATTGCTTTGATCCACCATGGACCGATCTTCCTCTGCCACGTGGTGGTTAGCAGGTTTTGCAGAGCTTGCAGCTCGTTGGAGGTGCCCCATTGTTCCACAGCTCTTGCCAACATACCCTTTGAAACGGCATGAATAGGCTGAATGGAAGCCTCCACAACGCCAACAAGGTGTGAATTGCCTTGCATTCATCCTTTGTTGCGGACTCTGAGTCATCTGGGTCACCTGAGGCCTGCTGGCAGTTGCAGACTCCATGATTTCTGCCCTGTACATTTCTGCTCGCAAACACAGTTCCAGTTAATTTATGAACATTGCTAGCACTTGTATGCTGAGAGATTTGTTTGGTGTTATCACTGGTGGACATAAACGCCTGTGCTATCGCAATGGCCTTACTGAGAGTCGGTGTCTCTACAGTCATAAGTTTTCGTAGGATAGTCTCATGGCCAATGCCCAGTACAAAAAAGTCTCTGAGCATCTGCTCCAGGTAACCATCAAACTCACATTGTCCTGCAAAGTCGCCTTAGCTCGGCGATGTAGCTCGCCACTTCCTGACCTTCAGATCGCTGGCACAGATACCTCGCCATCAGCACGTTCTCCCTTGGGTTAAGATGCTCCCGAACCAGTGTACACAGCTCCTCATATGACTTATCTGTGGGTTTCACTGGAGCCAGAAGATTCTTCATGAGGCTGTAGGTCGGTGCCCCGCAGACTGTGAGGAGGACCGCTCTCCTTTTTGCAGCGCTTCCTTCTCCGTCTAGCTCGTTGGCTACAAAGTACTGGTCTAGCCGTTCGACATAGACTTCCCAGTCCTCACCCTCCGAGAACTTCTCCAGGATGCCCACAGTTTGCATTGGATTCGTATACTCGTCGCCAGTTATTGTGTTCCCAACACAGATGAGACTGCACACAGGGAGGTTAAAGTAACAGTGACCTCAGTCTTTATTAAGACGCTCCAGAGTGAGGAACAGGCCTGAGGGGCTGGCTTGTAAACAGTGCTCCCAAGGGATGCTGGGATCTGTTGGGACTTCAGGGGATGCGCTCCCTGGTGGCGGATCATGGGAGTGCATGCTTTACAGATACACAACACTAGAACCATCGATAAATCCTTTCTATTTAGAACTGTAACATCATTCATAATCAATACTGCTACACCCCCTCTATTATTTCTGAATACTTGGGAACCAGGAATATTAAGAGCCCATTCCTTGCCTTGTTTGCGCCATGTCTCTGTTAATGTAGCAATTTGTACTGGCAGCTCACCAACTTTACTAGTTACACTACGGACATTGATTTACATACTATTTACCTGCTGCACACTGCTCGATCTGGTCTGGGAAACCAAGCAAGACTAAAAGCATCCTGAAAGTAAACGCCTCGGATATAGTGACCAGAACCTCATTCGGTTTACATTGAACATAACCCAAAGGAGTCCATGTTGGCTTGGAAGCTTGCTGATTCAATGGGCCCAGATTAATTTATTCAGTACAGAAAAATGATTTACATGCAACTCTTGGCTAAATCAAGGATGGTAGACACTGGACCCTTCTCATAAACGTCAAAACACTCGGAGTGCTCCGATGCTGTGACCACTCAGTCCTGCTAGACCCAGGGACTCCATCCAATGCTGAAAACATCCCTTGTTTTATAAAACCTCTAACTTGCTGTAGGTAACTCCATCAGACATTATGGATGTGAAATAACAAATGCTGTGATCATTTCTGCAGTGGTAACACACCTTTCAGTTATAATCTGTTAAATTTAATTTGGTATAATTGGTATAATTAATAATGGTATATTTAACAATTCAAGTTCTATATCAAATTAAATTTAACATTTATAAAAAAAAAACCTCATCTTTCCTCGCGCCCACCCCCACCTCAGCTGTCATAGAATAGAAGAATCATAGAACGGTCACAGCACAGAGGGACGAGCCCATGCCGGCTCTCTGCAAGAGCACCTCAGCCAGTCCCACTCCCCGCCCTTTCCCCGCAGCCCCTGCACACTTTTTTTCCTTCAGGGACTTATCCAATTCTCTTTTGAAAGCAGTGATTGAGTCTGCCTCCATCACCCTCTCAGGCCGTGCATTCCAGATCCAAACCACTCGCTGCGTAAAAACATTTTTTCTTACAGCGCCTTTGCTTCTTTTGCCAATCACCTTAAATCTGTGTCCTCTGGTTCTCGACCCTTCCACCAATGGGAACAGTTTCTCTCTATATACTCTGTCCAGAACCCTCATGATTTTGAACACCTCGATCAAATCTCCTCTCAACCTTCTTTGCCCCAAGGAGAACAACCCCAGATCCAGCAATGCCTCCTTCCTCATTGTGCCGGAAACTACAACAACAACTTGTATTTATATAGCGCCTTTAACGTAGTGAGATGTCCCAAGGTGCTTCACAGGAGTGTTATGAGATGACAAAATTTGACACCTAGCCACAAAAGGAGAAATTAGGGCAGGTGACCAAAAGTTTTAAGGAACGTCTTGAAGGAGGAAAGAGAGGCGGAGAGGTTTAGGGAGGGAGTTCCAGAGCTTGGGGCCCAGTGAACAGAAACACGGCCACCAATGGTTGCGCGATTATAATCAGGGAAGCTCAAGGGGGCAGAATTAGAGGAGTGCAGAAATCTGGTGTTGGTACTGGAGGAGATTACCGAGAGAGCGAGGTCATGGAGGAGGGATTTGTAAACCAGGATGAGAATTTTGAAATCGAGGCATTGCTATGAGGAAAGATTGGAGATGCTGGGTCTGTTCTTTGGAACAGAGGAGACGAGGTGGAGACCTGATTGAGGTGTATAAAATTATGAGGGGCCTGGAGTGGATAGGATGGATCTGTTTCCCTTGGCAGAGGGGTCAACAACCAGGGGGCATAGATTTAAAGTAATTGGAGGGAGGTTTAGAGGGGACATGAGGGGAAATTTCTTCACCCAGAGGGTGGTGGGGGTTTGGAACTTACTGCCTGAAAGGATGGTAGAGGCAGAAACCCTCACCATATTTAAAAAATACTTGGATGTGCACTTAAAGTGCCGTAACCTACAGGGCTGCGGACCAAGAGCTGGAAAGTGGGATTAGACTGGATAGCTCTTGGCCGGCCGGCATGGACACGATGGGCCAAAATGGCCTCCTTCGTGCTGTAAATTTCTATGATTAACCGGGAGCCAATGTAGGTCAGCGAGCACAGGGGTGATGGGTGAGTGGGACTTGGTGCGAGTTAGGACGCGGGCAGCCGAGTTTTTGATCACCTCTAGCTGGATAGAATGTGGTAGGCCAGCCAGGAGTGTTGGAATAGTCAAGTCTAGAGGTAACAAAGACACGGATGAGGGCTTCAGCGGATGAGCTGAGGCAAGGGCGGAGACGGGTAATGTTACGGAGGTGGAAATAGACGGTCTTAGTTATGCTAACTATACTGATCAAGAAAGCTCTCCTGAACACAGTTCAGAAATTTTTCCCTCTCTGCCCTTTACAGTATTACTATCCCAGTCTATATTAAGTTAGTTGAAGTCTCCCATTATCACTACTCTATAGTTCTTGCATCTCTCTCTAATTTCTCTGCAAATGTTCTCCTCCATAATTTTGCCACTAGTTGGTGGCCTATAGAATGCACCTAGTCGTGTAATGACACCTCTATTGTTTCTCAACTCTAACCAAATAGATTCTGTCCTTGGCCTCTCCAAGACATCCTCTCTCTCCAGCACTGTAACATTCTCCACACTGCCACACCAATACTGCCACACCCCTATCTTTCCTGAACACCCTATATCCAGGAATATTTAGCAATCTGCCCTTATTGGGCTCTTTTCTCAATGGAGTAGAGAAAGTTAAAGATTATTCAAAATTATGAAGGGCTTTGGGAGGATAACCAGTAGTCCATTTCCACTGTTTGATGAAAGAAAAGAAAGACTTGCATTTATATAGCACCTTTCACGACCTCAAAGGACATCCCAAAACACTTTACAGCCAATGAAGTACTTTTGAAATGTAGTCACTGTTGTAATGTAGGAAATGTAGCAGCCAATTTGCACACAGCAAGCTCTCTCAAACAGCAATGTGATAATACCAGCTAACCTTTTTTGTTTTAAGTGATGTTGATTGAGGGCTAAATATTGGCCAGGACACCGGGGATTACTGCCCTAATAGAGAGCAGACGGGGCCTCGGTTTTATGTCTCATGTGAAAGACAGCACCTCAGACAGTGCAGCACTCCCTCAGCACTTGGAGTGTCGGCCTAGATTTTTGTGCTCAAGTCTCGGGACTTAATCCCACAACCTTCTGACTCAGAGGCGAGGGTGCTGCCCACTGAGCCACGGCTGACACTGTTGGACATTGATGGCAGCGACTGATAATACCTTAATGTGTAAGACTGATTCATGGGGGTCCTGATCACTTGAGTGTCTCCAATCCAAACTAAAGTGTTTATTTTGCCCCGCTCCCCGCTCCTTTACGTCCAGTAACGTGAGTGTGAGTGGCTTTAAAATTCTTATTTGATTTGTGTTATTTTTTTCGGTGACATTTTGTTGATGCAGAAATCAGCTGGGAAGTTTATGTTAATGAAAGTTAAAGTATTTCAATTTGTCATCCACAGCTTGCACAGTTCGAAGTTCCGAAAGAGGAAGGGCAGCCTGAATAGTGAATGCAGACTGCCCACGTCATCAGAAGAATACATGAAAGGGATTGAAGAAATCAGCTGACCATTTGTATTGAGTTTGGGGAATTGCTGCCTATTGTGGGGAAGGAAACAGTTTGAAATGCAGCCAGACCTTTAGGTTACATATGCCAAAGTGGCAGCTGGCCACACTGCAGTGATGACATTGCTGTCAGCTTCTCCTGAGCAGTGTTTGGGACTCGACATGTGGGCAAAGAAATTGTATTAACTTAAGTCACTGCACCAATAAAATCTGCACAAGAAGCTTTGATCCAAATTGTAAACGTTTCAACAACCATTGATGGAACTGTCTTAAACTTTGTTAGTATTGGCATGATGTGACCAGAGACCTGAGAGGCATTTCACACAACATTCTGACCAAACAAGTTTGTTAAACACCCTTTTTGCACTTGTGCTTCCTGTTAGATTGGGATGGGGAGAAGCCAGGTTCGAACAACAATTAGCATTTGCCAATAAACAGACCAGCACTGCATCATCTGTTCACAAGCCACACTGAACAAGTGTCCCCATTGTTTGGGGCTTGATAGCAGTCAGGTCACAATATTACTCCTTGCTGGCTGCTTCCTGTCACCCTGCCAGCAGTCTGGGGGAAGCTAATGGTGGCTACACTGACAGTATAGTGTACACAGTGCCTTGGAGCAATGGGGCAAGGGTGGTCCATCAACAAACGGCACCATTTGACTCAAAATCGACATTATTGACTCATTAGTTCATAAACTCGACCATTGTTTCTAGTTGTACAGCACTTCAATTTTCCCTTTTTGTATTTACTCAATAAAGTCCCTTTGCATATCATCGGTGTGTTTATTCATAAACTGAACACCGTGTCTAAAGCAGCAATTTCGTGTTCCAAGAGCCAATGTCATCCAAGGTGGCAGGTGTATTTACACCAGTGACAGAAATTACAGCACCCCGCCCCGCTCCCGCTCTCTACCCTCCCCGCCCCGCTCTCTTCCCCTCCTTGCCCCGCCCGGCTCTCTCCCCTCTCCGCCCGGCTCTCTCCCCTCTCCGCCCGGCTCTCCCTCTCCCTGCCCGGCTCTCTCCCCCTCCCCGCACGGCTCTCTCCCCCTCCCCGCCCGGCTCTCTCCCCCGCTTTCTTCCGCCCCCCCCCCTGCTCTCTTTCTCCCCGCTGCGCCCCGTTCTCTACCCTCCCCGCCCCGCTCTCTTCCCCCCTCCGGTGGCTGTACAAAGTAAATGCAAATTTACATATATAACAACACTCCCCCCAAAGTAAATAGTGTAACTATTTACAAGGTGAGTTGATCTGGGGCCCTTCTTGCCCTGGTTGATCATCTCGGTGTGAAAGCTGGTGTTGGATCATTTGTTGGGCTCTCGCTGGGCTGCCTGGTGTGTTGGGCCCTGCAGGGCTGCTGTGGATGATGGGTTCTGCTTCGTGGCCAACTTGGTGTCGGTTGCCACTGGTGTGTGTGTTGGGGGATCAAAAAAGGTAGGGTTCAAGGTGGGTTGCTCAGGGTATCCGTGAATCTGAGTTTGATTTGGTCCAAGTGTTTCCAGTGAATGAGTCTATTTGAAAGTTTGACCCGAAACACCCTGCTTCCCTCTTTGGCCACGACAGTGGCAGGAAGCCACTTGGGACTTGTCCATAATTTAATACAAATACAGAATCATTGATTTCAATCTCGCGTGATACATTTGCTCTAACATGGTATGCATTTTGTTGAAGCTGCCTGCTCTCTACCTGTTCATGTAGCTCAGGGTGAACTAACGAAAGCCTTGTCTTAAGTGCTCTTTTCATGAGCAGTTCAGTCGGTGGGATCCCAGTGAGTGAATTGGGTCTCGTGCGGTAGCTAAGCAGGACTCGGGATAGGCAAGTCTTCAGTGAGCCTTCAGTTACCCTCTTCAAGCCTTGCTTGATGGTTTGCACTGCTCTCTCTGCCTGACCATTAGACACTGGTTTAAATGGAGCAGATGTGACATGTTTGATCCCGTTACAGGTCATAAATTCTTTGAACTCAGCACTGGTAAAACATGGCCCGTTGTCGCTCACCAGGACATCTTGTAGGCTGTGTGTGGCAAACATGGCCCGTAGGCTTTCAGTAGTGGCAGCGGACGTGCTAGCCGACATTATCTCACATTCAATCTACTTGGAGTACGTGTCTACAACCACAAGGAACATTTTACCCAAGAACGGGCCTGCATAGTTGACGTATACCCAAGACCATAAACTTAGCGGCGCCTCCCTGAGTGCATTGCTTAACTGCAAGCATGTATTAATCTGTGAACGCAGGACTCTAAGTCCACATCAATACTGGGCCACCACACGTGGGATCTGATTATTGCTTTCATCATTCCGATGCCTGGTGGGTTCTGTGGAGGTCATTGATGAAGGTGTCTCTGCCCTTCTTGGGGACCACTACTCGATTGCCCCACAGAAGGCAGTCTGCTTATATAGACATTTCATTTTTGCGCCGCTGGAACAGCTTTATCTCTTCCTGCATTTCCACTGGGACACTGGACCAGCTCCCGTGAAGCACACAACTTTTGACTGGAGATAATTAGGGGTCCTGGCTTGTCCAGGTTTTGATCTGCCGAGCAGTGACGAGTGATTGCTCACTCTCCAATGCTTCCATAGCCATGGCTAGATCTGCGGGCTGTGCCATTTCCATCCCCGTGGTGGGCATTGGCAGCCTACTGAGAGCATCGGCACAGTTTTCTGTGCCTGGCCTGTGGTGGATGGCGTAGTTGTACACGGACAACGTGAGCGCCCATCTCTGGATGCGGGCCGATGCATTGGTATTTATCCCTTTACTCTCAGAAAACAGGGATATAAGTTGGTTCTGGTCAGTTTCCAATTCGAATTTTAGCCCAAACAGGTATTGATGCATTTTCTTTATCCCATAGGCACATGCTAACGCTTCTTTTTCAATCATGCTCTAGGCTCTCTCAGCCTTAGATAGACTCCTGGATGCATAAGCAACTGGTTGCAGTTTCCCGAAATCATTAGCTTGTTACACACCTGACGCCATATGACGATGCATCATATACTAGTACCAAATGCTTACATGAATCATACAACACAAGCAATTTGTTTGAGCATAACAATTTTCTCGCTTTTACAAAGGCATTTTCTTGGCTTTTGCCCCAAACCCATTCGTCCCCTTTTCATAGTAAGCCATATAGTGGTTCTAGCAGTGTGCTGAGACCCAGTAAGAAGTTACCAAAGTAGTTCAAGTGTCCCAGAAATGACCGCAGCTCCGTCACGTTCTGTGGCTTCGGTGTGTACTCAATTGCCTCCGACTTCGCGTTGGTGGGCCTGATGCCGTCCGCCGCAATCCTCCCCAAGAATTCCACTTCAGGCGTCAGGAAAACGCACTTCGAGCCTTTTAACCTGAGCCCCACGCGGTTGAGTTGACTAAGAACCTCCTCCAGGTTCTGCAGATGCTCGACTGTGTTCCGACCTGAGACTAAGATGGCATCCTGGAAGACCACGGTGTGCGGGACCGACTTCAGTAAACATTCAATGTTTTTCTGGAATATCGCCGCCGCTGATCGGATTCCAAATGGGCATCTGTTATAAACAAGGAGATCTTTGTGTGTGTTGATGCAGGTGAGGGCCTTCGATGATTCCTCCAGTTCCTGAGTCATGTAGGCTGAAGTCAGATCCAGCTTCGTGAACGTCTTTCCTCCCGCCAGCATTGCAAAGAGGTCATTGGCATTTGGTAGTGGGCATTGGTCCTGCAGGGAGAAACGATTGATCGTTACTTTGTAATCGCCACAGATTCTGATGGTGCCGTCTCCCTTAAAGACTGGGACAATAGGACTGGCCCACTCGCTGAACTCGATCGGTGAAATGATGCCCTCTTGTTGCAGCCGGTCTAGCTCGATCTCTACCCTTTCATCATATACGGTACTGCTCGCGCCCCCGGAATTAGGTGGATCTGCAATTTTGCTCCTTGGAATTTCCCGATGCCTGGTTCGAACAGCGAAGGAAATTTGTTTAAGACCTGGGCACACGAAGTGTCGTCTGCGGGTGATAGCGCTCGGACGTCGTCCCAGTTCCAGCGTATCTTTCCCAGCCAGCTCCTGCTGAGCAGCATGGGACCATCGCCCGGTACCACCCAGAGTGGTAGCTTGTGCACCGCTTCATCGTAGCAGACCTTTACGGTAGCACTGCCGATTACAGGAATCAGTTCTTTCGTGTAAGTTCTTAGTTTCGTGCGAACTGGAGTTAATACTGGCCTTGAGGCCTTGTTGCACCACAACCTTTCAAAAGTCTTTTTGCCCATGATGGACTGGCTTGCGCCCGTGCCCAGCTCCATTGACACCGGGAGTCCATTTAGTTCAACATTCAGCATTATCGGGGGACAATTCATGGTGAATGTGTGCACCCCATGTACCTCTGCCTCCTCAGTCTGAGGCTCTGGTTCATCGTGATCCTCCATGGATCTGTCCTCCTCTGCAACATGGTGGTTTGCAGGTTTAACAGGCTTTGCAGCTTGCTTGAACACTCTTTCGAGGTATCCCATTGTTCCACAGCCCTTGCAAACGTACTCTTTGAATCGGCATGAATGGAAACGATGATCACCCCCACAGCGCCAACAAGGTGTTAATGGCCTTGCATTCATCACCCTTGATGGTGGACTCTGTCATCTGTGGACGTGCAGCTGCAGGTACGTGTGACCTGCCCTGTACGTTACAATTCAAAAACAACATCACTTTGTTCACAGTACTTGTAACAACACTTGTGTGCTGAGAGATTTGCTTCGTATTGTCACTGGTGACAATGAACACCTGGGCTATCGCTATGGCCTTACTCAAGGTTGGGGTTTCTACAGTCAAACATTTGCGAAGTATAGTTTCGTGGCCACTGCCAAGTACGAAAAACTCTTCCTTCAAATTCGCAATGTCCTGCAAGGCATCTTAGCTCGGCGACATAACTCGCCACTTCCTGGTCTTTAGATCTTTTGTAGGTGTAGAACCGGTACATCGCCATCAGAACTTTCCTTTGGGTTCAAATGCTCTCAGACCAGTGTGCACAAATCGTTGTATATCTCCGTGGGTTTCACTGGAGTGAGCAGATTCTTCATGGGGCCATACGTTGGTGCCCCACAGATGGTGAGAAGGATTGCCCTTCATTTGGCAGCGCTCTCTTTCCCATCTAGCTCATTGGCCACGAAGTATTGGTCGAGTCGCTTCACAAAAGCAATTTCCCAATCATCTCCCTCCGAGAATTTCACCAGGATGCCCACTGTTCTCTGCATCTTTGGGTTCGCTATCTGTATCTCGTCGCCAGTTGTTGTGTATGGAGAAAGAGTCAGACTCAACACTGTGAGCTCAAAGTAAAGTGTGACCGTAGTCTTTTATTGCAGGTCTCCAGAGTGCTTCTCCAACCTATGAAGCCTCCTTAAATACCTGTGCTCGCAAGGGATTATGGGATCCCTTGGGACCCCAGGGGATGAGCCCTCTGGTGGCGGTACAGAGTAAATACAAGTCCACATATATAATAGTAAGTGCCAGAATGGCTCAGTCTTCTGACTCGTAAGGTTGTGGGTTCAACCCTCAGTTGTGTGAAGTGCTTTGATATATTTCTAAGACATGTTATATAAGGTTGAGTTTTACTCTGGTTGGACAGAGAACAAGAGAATACAATTGAACACAATAGTTATCCCCACTTCGTGTTATGATTTCTCTGGAGTTAAAAAGTAAAAGCTTAGATGAATAAACAGCGCAGAGTCAGCTGAGGCTCAGTGGGTAGAACACTCCAAGTCAGAAGGTCGTGGGATCAAGTCCCATTCCAGGAACTTGAGCACAAAATCTTGGCCGACACTCCAGTGTAGTACTGAGGGAGCGCCACACTGTCGGAGGGACAGTACTGAGGGAGTGCCGCACTGTCGGAGGGGCAGTGCTGAGGGAGTGCCGCACTGTCGGAGGGGCAGTACTGAGGGAGCGCCGCACTGTCGGAGGGGCAGTGCTGAGGGAGTGCTGCACTGTCGGAGGGGCAGTACTGAGGGAGCGCCGCACTGTCAGAGGGGCAGTACTGAGGGAGTGCCGCACTGTCGGAGGGGCAGTACTGAGGGAGCGCCGCACTGTCAGAGGGGCAGTACTGAGGGAGTGCCGCACTGTCGGAGGGGCAGTACTGAGGGAGTGCCGCACTGTCAGAGGGGCAGTACTGAGGGAGTGCCGCACTGTCAGAGGGGCAGTACTGAGGGAGTGCCGCACTGTCGGAGGGGCAGTACTGAGGGAGTGTCGCACTGTCGGAGGGGCAGTGCTGAGGGAGTGCCGCACTGTCAGAGGGGCAGTACTGAGGGAGTGCCGCACTGTCGGAGGGGCAGTACTGAGGGAGCGCCGCACTGTCAGAGGGGCAGTACTGAGGGAGTGCCGCACTGTCGGAGGGGCAGTACTGAGGGAGTGCCGCACTGTCAGAGGGGCAGTACTGAGGGAGTGCCGCACTGTCAGAGGGGCAGTACTGAGGGAGTGCCGCACTGTCGGAGGGGCAGTACTGAGGGAGTGTCGCACTGTCGGAGGGGCAGTGCTGAGGGAGTGCCGCACTGTCGGAGGGGCAGTACTGAGGGAGTGCCGCACTGTCAGAGGGGCAGTGCTGAGGGAGTGCCGCACTGTCGGAGGGGCAGTACTGAGGGAGTGCCGCACTGTCAGAGGGGCAGTACTGAGGGAGTGCCGCACTGTCGGAGGGGCAGTACTGAGGGAGTGCCGCACTGTCAGAGGGGCAGTGCTGAGGGAGTGTCGCACTGTCGGAGGGGCAGTGCTGAGGGAGTGTCGCACTGTCGGAGGGGCAGTGCTGAGGGAATGCCGCACTGTCGGAGGGGCAGTCTTTCGGATGAGACATTAAACCGATGCCCTGTCTACTCTCTCAAGTGGACGTACAAGATCCCAGGGCACTATTTGGAAGAAGAGCAGGGGAGTTGTCCCCGGTGTCTTGGGACCAATATTTATTCCTCAATCAACATCACTGAAATATGATCTGATCATTGTGAGCTTGCTGTGGGATCTTGCTGTGCGCGGTGCCCCTCCCCCAGCGATCCTGGGTCTGTCGAGCGAGGCCGCACGGGCGGAACTTTTCCCCGGGCCCGGGTTGGGGGGCCGCCCGGACCGGTTGCTAGGGCGCGGTCCGTTCCGGTGCCCAGCCGGATGTGAGTGTTGCGGGCCGGGCGATGGCGGCGGCAGAGCGGGAGGCCGGGCCCGGTGACAGCAGGGGCCGCGCGGCCGGGGAGGGCGGTGGGCAGGACAGCACGTTCGAGTGTAACATCTGCCTGGACACCGCCAAGGACGCGGTGATCAGTCTGTGCGGCCACCTCTTCTGGTGAGGGGAGAGAGAGAGACTGGGGGGAGGGAGAGAGAGAGAGAGAGAGACTGGGGGGAGGGAGGGAGAGAGAGAGAGCGACTGGGGGGAGGGAGGGGGAGAGAGAGAGCGACTGGGGGGAGGGAGGGGGAGAGAGAGAGAGACTGGGGGAAGGGAGGGGGAGAGAGAGAGAGACTGGGGGAAGGGAGGGGGAGAGAGAGAGAGACTGGGGGAAGGGAGGGGGAGAGAGAGAGAGACTGGGGGAGGGAGAGAGAGAGAGAGAGAGACTGGGGGGAGGGAGGGGGAGAGAGAGAGAGACTGGGGGGAGGGAGGGGGAGAGAGAGAGAGACTGGGGGGAGGGAGGGGGAGAGAGAGAGAGACTGGGGGGAGGGAGGGGGAGAGAGAGAGAGACTGGGGGGAGGGAGGGGGAGAGAGAGAGACTGGGGGGAGGGAGAGAGAGAGAGAGAGAGACTGGGGGGAGGGAGAGAGAGAGAGACTGGGGGGAGGGAGGGAGAGAGAGAGAGAGACTGGGGGGAGAGAGAGAGAGAGAGACTGGGGGGAGCGAGGGGGAGAGAGAGAGACTGGGGG